>NC_139625.1:38619391-38786047 GCF_964638095.1 Poromitra crassiceps | reverse complement strand
GTTATGTTGTTTTGTTGAAATGTTAATAAATGGGAGCTTCCTCAAACAGCCATCTCTTTCCCGACAATCCCCTCTGTGCATGAACCCTTACATATGGTAATTAAACATTAAAAAAAATAAAAAAAATAAAAAAAAAATACCATTAAAACACCCGCGGCTTATAGTCCGGTGCGGCTTATATATGTAAAAAACAGTCAACTTTGCAGGTGCGGCTTATACTCCGGTGCGGCTTATAGTGCGGAATTTACGGTAGTTAGAACGTTTTTGTGGATTTTGGTTTCCAGGGACTTTAAATGTAAAAGCTGACAGGTAAAACCATTTCCTTCCAACTCAAAATAAAGAGTAAAAAAAACATTTCCCTCAACCAGCTCGGCTAAACTGGGTTTGAGATGGCTCCAGTCGACTGACAAGTCAATCATTTTGATCTCACACGAAAGGATGGGGTTTTAAAATAGAGCTAGTTCCTCGTCTTTGTCACTTCTATGGATCTAGAGTGTAATAAAAACTGATGGAATTGATCAGCCTACCGGGTCTACAGTCATGATATCCTTCTTCACAGGCTCCTCCTCTTCCTCCTCTTCATCAGTGCTGTACTCCTCCATGGTCTCCCCACTGGCAAAGTAGATGGTCCTCCGGGGCACCCTTACCCTCCCGTGCCCCACCGCCGGCTCCCCCATCTCCACAGTCTCAAAGTCTGTCATCCCCCCTGGGCCCTGACAAGAACAATACAGACCAGGGGCCATATCTTAAACACTACACTAGACAAAGCTGGAATAACAGAAGTATGGTATGGTAATAATCAACAGTATCACCATCATCAAAAAAGAAAAAAATACATCTTTATCATCAGTCATCATCATCATCATTGTCACCAGCGTCCTGGGCCAATAACAATAGAACAGGGCCAGTTAACAAAACAAGACATCCAGTGTGTGGGTTTGAATTTGCTCAAACAACACTGTTGTAGATGTTGTATGTGTGTGAAGCTTGGGGGTTTGAAAAAATAGATATATTAAAAGCTACACCTCAGATTTCTCAAGTACATTTTAAAAGTTAAAATGACAACATGTAACAGTATGGTCTACTCTATGGGGAGCTGGGGAGATACTCACTCTGTGTCACTGTCAAGAAAAGAATGATCGGTTACTGGGCAAGGTTGATTGAAGGCAAAGAGAACAAACTTAGCCATATCATGTATAACTGCCTGCTTGATTTGCACAACTCTGGCGCCTATGCGTCGCCGTGGGTTGTGCGGGTCAAAAAGATATTGGATGATTGTAGCTTGTCCTACCTCTGGCTTACACAGCAGTGCAACAGCACTGATTGGTTGAAGCTAACTGTCAAGCAGAGTCTTAAGGATCAGTTTATGCAGAGATGGCAAAGTGAGCTCAGAAGTATGACATCGTGTGACTTGTATGTAGAATTCAAACAAGAGCTTAAACTGGAAAATGATCTGTTGTATGTAAACCAAAAGTATAGACATGCAATCTGTAACTTCAGGGTTAATAACACCAGAATCCCCAAGGTTGTTGGCAGGACTGCATAGAAAGAAGTATGAGGATCTGTAACCTCTGTAGTGACAACTGTGTGGGAGAGGAGGATCATATTTTGTTTGAATGTAATAATGCAATTATTTTGAATTTCAGAGAGTTATACTTAACCAGATATTATTTTAACTCACCCATCTATGTTAAACTGATCTTACTACTACAATCAGACAGACCAAAAGTGATGTGTAAACTAGGTGCTTTTTTGAAGAATGTCCTGCCTCCCTGCCTCTAATGACATTATGCTCTAGCCATGTCGTGTGCCATTGTATGGGTTATGTATGTTTTGTTTGTGCTCCATACCATGTGATCATGGTCAATGAGTCCCATTAAATAAATGAAATGAAAGATTATCATGCTGGCACCAGCCACTGGTTGTGGTTACAGCGCAGCAATCCTACGCCACGTATGTATTGTTTGTAAACACTAGCTCTAACCTAGCCTCAACGCGACTCTTCAGTGACAGGAGAGTCTCGCGTTGAGGCTAGCTAACCTATCAGTTCTCGTGCGAAAATCCGGGCAGTTTTTATGGTTTGTATCTGAAAACAAACAATTAAAAGTTGTTAACGGTATCCCTACATAACGACGTTAACGAGATAACAAGTCACATTTAACCTCATAATTATGTGGAGCAAATGCGTTTCCTCTTTGTGACTATGTGGACGACGCCAACATGAACCATGTTTATGTTAGCTTCTGAGCTAAGGAAGTACCTTGCTATTAGCCTATTAATTTCCGTTTTTAGCAATAACATAAATAATACGTATCAAAATGTGTTTCATAAAGAACTAACCTTTTCAGAATCCATAGCTTGCCCCAGGGAAATGTTCACATTAGTGAGATACAGCGACAAATCTGCCATCACTGTCGTACCTCTCCCTGCGAGAAGGGTCTAGCTGCAGACACAGGACAAACCTCCACCCTCCGTAACTGACAGGAAGTCACGTGACCTCAGCAGCGGAAGTTTGCGTTACCTCCAATCAGAGCCTCCAGTTCTCCAATGCCAAGCGCCAAAACTCCAGTAGGTGGCGGTAATGCACTTTTTTTTTTTTTTTTTTTTTTTTTTATTCAAACAGACAAGTGTACATTAGAACAGACATGTGCTCATGTAACCGATGTGTTAATTAGTTTATATTTCACCAATAATCCTTTTTCATTTTTGTCACTGTTTTGTTGTTTTTCATATGTACACCGTTTCTATACTATTTATTTTGGGGACTTTTAGTTTGTGAACTGTGATTTTGTTATGTGACCCGTGACACTTTGGCGATGTCACTTCCTGTTTTGTTCCGGTCGGCTTTTCCTCAGACGGCTATAAGGCTTGCTGAGGACGGAGAGGTAAGGTTTTCCAAATGCTCCCGCGATTAGCATGCTAAAATGCAGTAGGAACATAAGACAGGGACACAAGCTTTCTTGTACAAGTCGTTAATGCTGTTGTTTATTATCACAGAGTTTATTTCACTGTGTGGACGTATGTTTTATTGTGTACAGCTCTGAAGTAATGTGCTAGCAGCTAGTTAACGATCTTAGCTAGGTTTGACTCAAAGCACATATGGTTTCTCATGCGGTTCGCTGCTGTCCCCTTTCTCCTTAAAGGTGTCTGAATGAGAGCCAGGTCGAGTTGCTGTACTCATAGTAATCTGTTTGCACACAGGTATGTGAGCTCCCCATGTCATTTTGTGTTGTTCATTTCGATTTTATTTTCATTTACTTGGTGTATATTTGTTTATTTATGTTCCTGTTCACAGTTTAAGCTACTTATAAAATATTAAATATTGCCGCTGGTGGGTGGGGGGAAAACATTCTATTGTAAATTGTAACTATTAGGGGTGTCACGATACACTCAGTTCACGATACGATACGTATCACGATACTGGGTTCACGATAACGATACGATACGATACGATTTTAACAATATTTTTTTAAACTTGAATAATGACAATATATGACTGGAAAAGTAGTATTTTATTTGAAATGCACAAATACAAAACATGCTGTTGTGGGAAATTGTTATTACAATAACAACTAGAAAAAACATGAGATTGGAGATAAGGCTTATCTTGAAATAGAATGAGTTACACCGTCACTTAGATTTACTTTGAACTAAAAGGTTTCTCAGCAGTATAAATTCTCATTATGCATCTTCAGTTTTTCTTCAAACTCAAACAACAAGACTTTTCTTAATCTATTTTTTATGCATCTTCAGTTTTTCCTGTCAAGTAAACAGTTTTGCCAGAAACTCAATTGAATGGTTTCTCTCCTGTATAACTTCTCATGTGTCTCTTCAGAGACTTGTTCAACTGAACTACTTTCCACACATTGAACTTCAACAAACAAAGACGTTTCTTAGTCTATTTTTTGAAAAAAAAAAAAAATTTTTTTTTTTTTTTGGCGATATGAGATTTCATCTCAACGATACATATCGTGACGTTTTACTATCGCGAAATTTCGTGGGACGATATATTGTGACACCCCTAGTAACTATACGATCATTGCCTAACCCTTGAAGACTAGCTTTAGTGATCTGAAGAGCAAAGCGATTTACCCAGTTAACCGTCTGGCCATTTGACGTTGACCATCAGTTTTTATGTTGGTCATAGGTAATTTTCTACTTAAGCTTGATGTCTTGGTCTGCAGTAGTTGTCCAGTTGCCAGAGGATAGGGTGACCAAAAATATCTTAAATTGGGACAGAGCACACAGTTATCCCTGGTCAAGAAAGGTGTCTGCAATATTTTCATTTTGTGATTTACATGTGATTTTATGAATAGGCTACTCTACAGTGTAATGTAAGTACAGTCAAACAACTGTTTCAGATCCAAAAGGAACAATGGATGGAGGAGATTTGGAAGAAACCAAAGCTCAGAAATGATGTCCAAATTGACTGAGTGACTGTAAAATCTGTATATAATCAGAATCAGAATGACTTTAATGATCCCCGAGGGGAAATTGGGACAAGTTACAGTAGCTCGCTCACAGAACACACATAGCATAAAATAAACAGTAGTAAATGCAATGCAAATGCAATATTAAGCAATAAGCAGAAAAACACAACATAGCATAGAATAACTAGTAAATGCGCTAGAAGCAAAAAATAAGTAGAATGTCTAAGTAGCAAAATAGAAAATACGTCGAGTAAGTATACATTCCGTGTCAATTATCATTATTGCACCCTGGACTATATTAAGTCGGCTTGCCCTATACGTTACACGTGGCTCAGCCAGGCACAGTTAACCTATCGGCTGGCTCAGTGTCAGGGAGACTGAGCGTCTCCGAGGTGCTCTTTTAAGAGAGGCATTAAATAGACCAATGGTCACAGGCAGGAATGATTTCCTGTGCCTCTCCGTATTGCATCTAGGTGGAATCAGTCTCTCACTGAACGTACTCCTGTGTTTGACTAGCACGTCGTGGAGTGGGTGCGAGTCATTGTTCATGATGGAGCGTAGCCTGGACAACGTTCTCTTAATAACAATGTAGCATGGCAATAATGAAAATAAGTAGGTTAATGAGTGTGTGTGTGTGTGTGTGTGTGAGAGAGAAATAGAAATGCATCGTGGATCCTCTGGCCGGGCCCACGGAGCTGATGGAGCATCAGCATCAGCGGCATCTGAACAGTCCCGTGGATCCTCTGGCTGGGCCCACGGGGCTGGTGATGCGGTTCGGGAGAGAGATGAGCCGCAGACAGCAGCGCTTGATCGTCAGCTACGGGGAGTGACCCTGATGCATCCATCCATAATAAAGGAAGGAAATGGAATCGGTTTACAGATCACCAAATACACACCTTTACAGTTTGGTTGTCCTCTGTGCCCAAAGTTCCGAACCACACGTAAACAAACAATAGCCTACAGCGTCACCTGGATAACCACACAGAAATATTTGTGTGTAGTGGTGGTGTTTCTTTTAACCCCCCCCCCCCCCCCCGCCCCCATTGACTAACTGCCATGTATTCTTTATTGATGTTCTGAAATGTGAACTTTTTTAAACACTTAACTGTCGTTTTTGTCGGTGTCATTCAACCCAAAAACTCTGACAAGAGGATGCAATAGGTGTCATTTTGTGATTGTGTGTGTGTGTGTGTCTATATATAGCCTAGATATAGATATATATAGATACCAGTATTTAAATTGATTAAGGTGCTATGGGTAACATGTATGTAAAGGTGTGTGAGTAAATTTTCCTATTATATAGCCTATGTGTTATTGTGATTTAGTCATTTTCATTGGATACTATAATTTTTTGAGTAATTTAAAAAAAATTGAAGGGTCCAATATGAATGTTCTGTTTACATGTTTTGGACAGGGCGATGTGTAGTTGTGTCTGTCTCCATGGCGACCAATCATTCTGACTGTCACTTCTAGTTATATATCTTTACTTTAGAAATGCTATCCATAGCACATTTACTTGCTAACTTCTTAGTTTTATATATGTATAAAGCCTTTTAAATCCGTGTTACTTCAAAACAAGAAGAACTGCCGATGTCATGTAGGCTACTTCATTGGCAAAGTTGCATTTATATGTTCATTGTCTGTTTAACTTCAATATGTCAATAAACATAAAAAAAAAATATGAACTTCCGCTGCCGAGGTGAGGTATGTCAATAAAGATAAAAAAAAACATGAACTTCCCCTGCGGAGGTCACGTGACTTTAAAAAAGACGAACTTCCACTGCGGAGGTCACGTGACTTTAAAAAAGACGAACTTCTGCTGCCGAGGTGTGTCAATAAAGATTTAAAAAAAAAACATGAACTTCCGCTGCTGAGGTCACGTGACTTCCTGTCAGTTACGGAGGGTGGAGGTTTCTCCTGTGTCTGCATCCAGGTACTCTTGCTCCCTGCTGCGAGCTACGCCCCTTCTTCTTCTTCTTCTTCTTCTTCTTCTTCTTCTTCTTCTTCTTCTTCTTCTTCTTCTTCTTCTTCTTCTTCTTCTTCTGCCATCTTCTGGGGTTAGTTATCTCTGACAATTAAAACGTCCAGCATAAATAAATAAATAAATAAATAAAGGCAGGTGCCCCCCCCAGCCCAGCAGGGAAGTGTCTGTGAACACCGACACATAAGGCCACTCTCCCCATTGGTGTTCCCTCCATCGACAACACATGGGGGGTTCCCCAGTAAACCAGGTCTCCCATGGTTGACCGGGGGATGTTACCAAGCAGCGTTAGTGAAGCTGTGTAACCCGGCAAACCCACATCTGGAGGATGCTCATGTGGAGCAGCCCCACTGGAAGAAGACCCCTGTATTCCCTGGCGGCACAGAGGTTCGAGCGCTGGGTCCACACAATTTGATAAGGTGCGATTTCCTGCGGTTGTTGGGCCCCCCGATAGACCGCTCCATTACGCAACCGTCATCCAACCAGCTTAGTGCACAGAGCACATGCGCAGTGCAGCAGATGGCGTCATCACTCTGCGACCTTTGTTGTTAGCATGCCAGCTACCTACATTGATTCACTAGGCTACTGCTAGCTAACGACCCCACAACAGGAGCGCGATGGCTACTACCAATGTGAACGATTTTTGCAGGTTGTGTAAGAGAAACCTTCGTTCTAAAGGCAAGTTGGGCAGCTGCAAACCACTCGAGAAGGGGGTATTTCTACGCCTGGAGAGGGTTGGTGTGAAACTACACCAACAGGATAGCAAATCATGTCGGATTTGCCAGAGTCTGACTGAGGTATGTACTTGTAACCTAATGTACTAGTGCAGCACGATTAATCTACACTTCCCCCGTGCACTCCCGCAAATAAGTAATGTTATGCGCAGCCAGTTTATCAGATAATTTCGCCGTAAAATGTGTCCAGGTGATGAGAAGCCCCAGCTGTACAAGCTGTCCTTTGTATGGTCGCTGCCCGTCCGCTCAGACCCGATTTCGATATAGCGTAACTGTGTCCTGCAACGGACACCTGGACGCCTGTTTCGTCACGTCCGGGTCAGAGGTCTCTCGACGTGGTTTCCGGTACTTTAGCAGGCATTTCAGATGCTGGATCGCCGCTTTGTGAAAGTGGAACTAATTTATACATCTATATGTGTCAATATCAGTGTTGGGACTAACGCGTTATTAAGTAACGCGTTACAGTAACTAAGTTACTTTTTGCGGTAACGAGTACTGTAACGAATTACTTCATCAGTAACGTAACGTACTTACAATTATTGCGGTTTAAACATGCTCGTTACTCGTTACTTCACGATTCTGTGCGGGACCAACAGCAGCGAGGCTAGAGAGGAAAATGCGAGTCTGACGGCGGTCTGATGAGGAAGTAGGCTAATCGTGCGGCACTTCTATACTTTCTAATGTTACTGGACCAAATTCTGATAGTGAAACGGGTCATTTTGCGTGAGCTGTGTTGTGTACGGTAAGCGGTGTTCACTTCACACCGCTCGGCGAGTCAGCAGCATGGAGCCCTCTCCTCCTCGCTTCTCTCAGGCTGTCTGTCACCAGTGCCCTGCTGCACCCAGGCAAGCACAGCACTCGTCTCTCACTTACAGATTCCCCTCGCGTTGGAGGGTGTTCACGGTGTGTTTCGCGTTGTCATGAAATGGGAAGAAAAATGCCTGCAAGTCTCCTGCCTTTTGGAGATGAACTGCTATTAAAGGCAGCCGCGACGAGCGGCTGCTTTGAGGCTCTGCTCTGTCCCTATCTGCAGGCAGCGCTGGGCTCTGCTGCTGGGGACTGCCCCCTAGTCCGATACCTCACGAGTCCGATACCTCACGAGTCCGACACCTCATGGTTTTGGGTTAGGGTCTGGGGGAGGTTAGGTTTAGGCGTGCACTCCGCTTTTACAAACGGTAACCACGGTGTTTATGTTGTTCAGCCAGGATATTATAGACTACTGATACAGTTGTTAATTATACACTGCCAAAAGTGTACTGGCTACTTTTTGAAGGCAATAATAAATATGCCTCAATGCCTAAATGTTGTGTTTTCTTGTTCCACTACTTTTCGTCGTAGTGATAATGGGTACAATGCTCAAATTTGACAGTTGTCTTGTCCCACACTGTGCTACAGCAACCCCAAAATAATGTGTGTGCATTAATAAGAGAATTGAGTTTAAAAAAAAAGTAACTCAAAAGTTACTTTCCTAGTAACTAGTTACCTGCAAAGTAACGAGTAACTTAAAGTAACTGAGTTACTTTTCAGAGCAGTAACTAGTAACTGTAACTAAGTTACTAATGTAAAGTAACTTGCCCAACACTGGTCAATATGTGGAATTTCATATGAATATGTGCATGGTAACATGTCAAATTACTTTAGGAAAGTGACTTTGATGACAGAAAGCCATAAGACGTGCTTGGGCGACGAGAGTTACTGATCTTTAAAGTTGCTAGCTTGCTAGCTAGCTAACGCTAGCTTTGTCTAAAACACCGCATCATGGGGTATTACATCATGTGTCAAGTATGGGGTTTGCCCTGTGTCGTTCTGTCAGTCACAGGTTTCTGATGCGGTGGCGCAGTTGAGCAGTTGAACCGGTGAGCAGCAAAAAAGAAGAAGAGTCGTTGGAGAAGGGAAAATAATGTTTCCGGACACACAAATAACCCAAACTTTCTTAAAATACGAGTTAACAAAGCGCGGCCTCAGCGCGGCCTGCTCGACAACATCCGTGGCAACAAGGTGCGTAGTTTATATTAGTGATTGGTGCATGTTTGAAGCTTGTAGATCGCTAAATGTGCAACTTTCCCTCGATAAAGGGGTCGGGCGAGCGCGACTATGATGGGAGAGGTACTCGAGTGAAATAGTCGCGTTTTGCGGCTAACCTAGGCTACCAGCGCACAGCCAAACAGTAGTTGTTGTACTCGTATACTACTCCCTGGAAGGCGAACGTGGGAATTTCCTGTGTCTCTGCAGGGGGTCTTTATATAGCCTGGGTAAACCCAGCCCCCAGTGAATGAATGAAAGTGAGTGAATGAATGACATTACCATCTCTCTTAAAGGAGAACATTCATTCATTCATTCATTTTCATTCATTCACCCCCAAAACACTTTTTTTCAGCTTTTAACCAATATATATGACTTTGGGGGTGATGTGTGAAGAATGCTGGTCAAAATTTCCACATTTGACAGCAAACTGTTGCCATTCTGCCATTTGTATCATTTTTCAGCAGCATACCTGGCATAAGCGCCCTCTATGTGTGGAACACTGCTTTTTTTTGCCCTCAAATGAATGGGAGATTTGGTAGCTACAACCTGACATCACGTTGTCCCCAAAGACTATGGGATTTCAAGATAGTTACTATTACTACTACTCCCCCTGTACACTTTCGGCTCCTCACAACTCCAAGCCTATTCCCATGATGTCACTTGACCTGTTAATCACCTGTTAATTGATTACAATCGCCTGTTATTTTCCTACCAACTCTTATGTAACACAATACTATCAATAAACGCCACTATAATCATAAAAGGAAGGACATGGCATTGTGTTGCTGTAAATCATTCCCAACCTTTTTCATATTAAGGAGCCCTATGATGAGATTTGGTCTCTCAGATGCAAATTTGATTTATTTTTTATTTTTTATGTAGCCTAGATATGATTTTGTCCAGAATTCCATATATCGTCGCTGTCGTTCCAGGACCTCGAATCTCCAAAACAGCAACTTTTCAGGAAGGTAAAAAAACCTGTTTGCTCTTAAAATACTGAACCAAACGTCGTCAAAGTTGGCACATGTCTTAATTATACAGTAGTTAGTTTCCCGCTGAATGTGTCATTACTTTATTAATATCTTACCTGGATAAGCTCAAATGATGTTGTTTATATTATCAGTCCGACTTGGAAGAACTTTCTCCCGGCGCAACAGCAGCAGCATGAGCCATGAGAGCCGAGGAGGGGGCTTGGGCATGGGGTGAGACATTCTGACATTTCCGCAAACAAATCTCATCGCAGTTTAGCGCACATGTAAAATATAACGCTATACTACGACGTGACAACGTGACAAAGCTGCTCTAAACACATCGGCTACTATAATATATTTCCCTGCATCTCATACTGAGATTAGATCGGTATTGAGTTTGGACAGACTGAATGAGCCGAGGAGGAGGAGGAGAGCTCTGCAGCTCTGCCCTGCTCTGCGCCCTGAGAGGAAAAATCAGAGGTGCTGTAACTTTTAAGAAGAACCACGAAAAGCCCGGGCAAACGAAAATTAAAAACGGATTTCATGGCGCGGTTTATCGCAAGTTGGACGAGGGAATGACGTGGAGAAATCTTGCATTGTGATTACATGAGCGTGAGAGGGGGGCGTTTGTCGTGACTATTGTGCTGTGCTGCGGTCTCGCGTCTCACGTAGTTAGAAAATATAACGCTATACTACTTTTTAATAACTTTAAAAAGTTATTAAACTTTTTAATAATAATTTTTAATAATAATTAATAACTCATTAACTCAAATCAACTCTCAATAACTGTCAAACTAGATGAATGATGAATAGTTTGACAGTTATTGACAGTTGATTTGAGTTAATGAGTTATTAATTTGAGTTAGTGTGGACCAGTGATGTCACTGGTCCACACTTTAACACTCAATAACTGTCAAATTAAATGACAGGCTTCAAAACCGTTTACAGTTTTCTGATATACTACTGATGTTCTAATGATACAAAGCTGGTTGAAAATGGGCGGAGTGTTCCTTTAATCAATGCCTAATGACAGCCAGATTCCATGTTAAACTTTAAAACAGAAAAACGGAAAAACGTTTTTAGCAAAAAAAAAAAAAAAAAAAAGAATTTGAATGGGGGGGCCAGTTTGTTGAATGGGGGGGCCCGGCCCGGTCAGGCCCGCCCCTAACGCCGGGCCTGTGTATATTACATATCGGTATCATAGATGGTCTACACTGTGATGTGTGCAGGCCCGTAGCTACCATTGAGTATACCGAGGTCATGACCTCGGTATTTTCCACACCAAAAAAAAAAAAAAAAAAAAAAAATTAAATAGCCCCGGTCCCCAGATCTATTAATCTGTCATTGATGTTTTAATGCGACAGTTGATCGGAAATGCAACAATTTGCTTCCTCTCTGTGTGCTATAGAAGGAAGAGAGATAACTCACAACATTCAGATTTTGCATTGAGGCTAGATTGGGGCTAGACTTTGGGGACAGTTCTATTGAAGTGAATGGGTAAGTAACTCCCCTGTAAGTGATGTTTGTGTAGATGGGCCATTGTATTTAATTGAGCAGTATTCTGCCATGTGACCTGTATGCAGAATATAAATTATATCGTATGGGGAGACATGTATCTTTTGTATCATTTTAAGGCAACAGCACAGTAAAGAGGATATTAATCTAACATGATGTATGTAGTTCTTTATAGATCTAGCCTCTTCATTTTGCTCTCAAAGTGCACCAGATTGAAGCATTTTACTTTAAAATGGACAAAATTTTCTATCCGGGGGGGCACAGACAAGTGTATTACTGGTAATACACTTGAAATATTCTAAGACAGTGAAAACATCTTCTGGGCCACAGACAGTGCAGAGGGAGGGAGGGAGGGAGGGAGAGAGCAACCAACAAACCCCTCCTAGTCCTGTGTCTGCATTTCTTGGAAATCACGTGCTTTACAGATATCATTGCAGCCTCCATATTAGGAAACAGTGAGTGAGCATTTGTTGGTTTAGATTCTCTGTCCCTCCCAGCCAGACATTTTCATTGGTCCTCACAGGCTTTCTCATGGCATTTAAAAGGACGGTCTCCATTTACCTTTGAGCGAGAGCAGGAAGGGAAGGGACATATGTACTCTGATAGCGTTATATATCAGTGACTTGGACAAAACAGATTTTGTCATTCTGTCTGTCAGATTGTAGCAGCTGAAGAACTCATAATGGAATGTGATGCTGGAGCTGCTATAGCATTTGGTCCACTTGGTGCTGTTGTTGCTGGAGCTGCACTTCTCACAGGTTTTCTTGCATACAAGTTGGCGGAAGAACGTAGAGAACCTAGCCTGATATTCGAAGGTATAACTGCAGTAGAGAACTTAAATCATTTATGACACTTCCTGAGTAACCTGCCCAACACCGACTATGGTACATCACTTAAGTCCTTGGTTGGAAAAATAATAGCAGATAACTGTCAGGTAAATTATAAAACCAGCAGGGCTCAAGACCACTGGTCTGCACTCTGCACTATAACGCCTTATTGACATGGTATAGTAGCCAGTGGGCTATATCTGATTACAAATCACCCCAATGGACTCATTCACTGTGGAGAGATTTATGTGAAACGGTATGAAATGATATGTGTGACACAGCAGTGTGGTAACACTTTATAATAACGTTCAGTTGTAAGTCATTTATAAGCCTTTATTTAATGATGAACTAACATTTACAAAAGATGAATATACATTTGTAGATGACTAATAAATGCTATGTTGTTAACATATCACAAATGTGTTGTAAGTCATCTATAAACCTTTAGTAAATTAAGTGTTCCTCACCTGTTGTAAATGATGTGTAAATGATTTACAATTAATTTACCAGGCTTTCTGCATCCCCTAATCTAAAGTGTAAACCATTCATGACACACAAATGTGCTACAAGGGGGCGGCTGTGGCTCAGGAGGTAGAGCGGGTCGTCCATTAACCAGAAGGTCGGTGGTTTGCTCCCCGGCTCCTCCAGTCCGGATGTCTAAGTGTCCTTGGGCAAGACACTGAACCCTGATGCTCCCGATGGCTGTGCCAGCACCCTGCGTGGCAGCTGGCCGCCTTCGGTGTGTGAATGGGTGAATGTAGGCACATTGTAAAGCGCTTTGGATAGAAGCGCTATATAAAAGCAGTCCATTTACCATCAATTTCAACCCGCCTTCAAAACCAGCAGTGGCTGTTAACTGGCACAGACTCACTTATGTAGTATGCGGAGCGCAGCGATTCAACGTAATATTTGAGTCTGGGGAGAGACTAATGTTGTAGTTGCAGACTATGTTTTGGGGCATGATTGACAGGTCGCTTGTCCACTGATCACACAGCTCACTGATCACGGACCAATAGCAGGCCGTGCTCTGTGGGAAATCCCTGGACTTGTGTCAAGATCCAAGATGGCAATGGTCAAAATGCCATACATGAGGCATCAAAAAAACAGAAGTCCACAGACCAATGGGTTGCCCCCTGCAGGCCATTTGAAAGAATGCAGGTTTAAGTGCACTTCCGCATTGGCTTCAATTTTGACAGAGCTACCCTTTTGTATGTAACACATTTATGTGTGATGATGAATGGTGTTATAGAATGGAATTTCACCATTCCTCATCCGCATTAAAATGATTCAAACAGCTTATATAAACCAAATGAATGAAACCAAGAGCTAGAAAGATGTCTTATGAAAGTATATTTAAAGCCATAACAATCTCCTATAAACTGCATTATAGGAGTGACTGAATCTCAATGTACCATCTGATCAATGTACAGAGTCCAAATATTCAGTAGCGATTGACAGTTGACACACGCTTTATAGGCAAGGAAGGCAGAAAGAAACAGAGAGAGGAGGGGAGAGGAATGTATGAATAGTTTGGAGTGTGCGTTAGCGCAGTCCAACTGGGAGACTGTTATCAGCAAGCGTTCCTGTCTCATGGTCATTGTCATGCTGAGTTTCTGAAGGCCAGAGCAAAGGGAAGAAATCTCCTCCTTGATAAACTAGTTATGTGTCTCTGCATAGTGCAAATATGCATTTGTGAGATGTCTTATGACTAATAACTCATAGCATTAATTATGTGTATGCAATTATAGCTTATAGCTTATTGATTAGGAAATGCCAATGGAACTTCAATTTTCTACAACAAATGGTTTACAATTTAGATTAGGGGATGCAGAAAGCCTTGCAAATTATTTGTAAATGATTTACACATAATTTATAACAGGTGAGGAACACTTCATTTACTAAAAGTTTATAGATGACTTACAACGCATTTGTGATTTGTTAACATAGCATTTATTAATAATCTACAATATTCATGTTTTGTAAGTGATTAGTCCATCATTAACTAGGCTTATAAATGACTTACAGTACGACTGAACGTTATTATAAAGTGTTACCAGTTAATCGGCTAAATATAAAAGGGAGTCACTAACCTAATTCAATTGTTAAGAATCAGCCATGGTCAGCAAAGTCGGAGCATAGGTATTATTTACTGACTCCCTTTGCCTCTATATGACAACTTCACTCTGTAGTTGTCAGGAACTCCTCCCAACCACTGAGTTTCTTCAAGTGTCATTCCATTTCTCAAGAGGACTAAAAAAATAGATCAACCTTGAACTTGTCACCTCGTCAGCATCTGCTCCTCCTCCAGAGAGAGGTCACAGGTCAGGGTGAGCAACAGAGGGTGATGGAGAGAGAGAACACTGGCCTGGTAGGGATTCAGTAGCCTGGGTAAACCCAGCCTCCACGTGACCTCTATCTATGTGCTATCAATCACAAGACTGTTGTGACTGATAGCACATAGATAGAGGTCACGTGGAGGCTGGGTTTACCCAGGCTAGGGATTCAGTGTGTGTTGCTCAACGACACCTCAGCAGGGCAGATGGGGTTGAACCTGGACCCTAAAGTTGTAGGACAGTGTCCCTACAGCTCCCAGCCTCAGTACTCCCTCTTCTCATTTACTGGTAGTACACACACAGTAAGGATCACAACAAATCACATTAATCCAAATCCATAATACAACATAGTGTACATATCGGTATCATAGATGGTCTACACTGTGATCAATGTGTTTTTTTTTATCATTTTACTGGTAATAGACTTGAAATATTCTAAGACAGTGAAAACATCTTCTGGTCACAGACAGTGCAGAGAGAGGGAGGGAGGGAGGGAGGGAGGGAGGGAGCGAGCAACCGACAAACCCCTCCTAGTCCTGTGTCTGCATTTCTTGGAAATCACATGCTTTACAGATACCACTGCAGCCTCCATATTAGGAAACAGTGAGTGAGCATTTATTGGTTTAGATTCTCTGTCCCTCCCAGGCAGACATTTTTATTGGTCCTCACAGGCTTTCTCGTGGCATTTAAAAGGACGGTCTCATATACCTTTGAGCGAGAGCAGGAAGGGAAGGGAGTGACATACTCTGATAGAGTTATATATCAGCAACTTGGACAAAACAAAGTTCAATATCAGTAACTTTGACAAAACAGATTTTGTCATTCTGTCTGTCAGATTGTAGCAGCTAAAGAATGGAATGTGCTGGAGCTGCTTTACTATTTGGTCCAATTGGTGCTGTTGTTGCTGGAGCTGCACTTCTCACAGGCGTTGTTGTATACAGGTTGGCGGATCGAGAACGTAGAACCAAAAAAATACTTGTCAAGTCAATCCAGCAGCAGCAGCAGGATGGAGATTCATCGGAAGTGGCTGAATACCTCAACCTTGGATCTGTTGGTATATACGCACAGTAAGTACTCAAAACTTTTAAAGACTTTGCACACAGAGTCCGTTTTTTCGTCCGAATTTGACGCACGAAAAAAAAAAAAGAATACGACCTCATTTGTGTCAATCATCATTGACACACCGAGTCCGACAATTACGTCCGTCATTTCAGTTTTCGGACGAGGTTCGATTTTCTGCGTTTTTCCGCATCCATGAAAAGCGTTTTGACAGTTGTTTGACCACCCAGAGCTGCCGTAGTGTTGCTATTCACAATGAAAAATGGCGTCTGAGAAGTTAATTCACTTCGTCTCCCAGCACAAAGCATTTTATGACAAAGCAGGAATACAGAGATTCGGAATTAAAAGACAGAATGTGCCGGGTGATTGCAGACCAGCTTGGAATGCGGGACGCGGTGTGTGTGTGTGTGTGTGTGTGTGTGTGTGTGTGTGTGTGTGTGTGTGTGTGTGTGTGTGTGTGTGTGTGTCGGTACGTGCACATCTACAATGGCAAATTCGCTTTTCCGCTGTGTCGCAGCGTTTTGTGGGCGTGCAAACCAGCTTCCAGCTTGGAGCTGTAGCCTGTAGAAACGTTGTACACAGGAGGGTGCGGGGAGGAAATGTGTAAGAAGAGCTGTCATTGGGTAGCTTCAACGAAAGGTCCCGCCCTAGTCCCGCCCCGCGAGCGTGAAGCCGCTCGGAGACAAGCCGCCTCTAGTCTGCGACAGTGAAAACGCTGGGGGCGGTTCCAGCGCGATGTTGAAATGGACCAATCAGAATCGAGAATACAGCAAGACAGCCTATCAAGATGCAGCGTCAAAGCGGCTTTTTCAGCAGGCAAGCCGCCGTGCCATTGTAGATGTGCACGTACCGTGTGTGTGTGTGTGCGTGCGCGCGCGTGCGTGCGTGCGTGCGTGCGTGTGGAGAAAAAACCTCTTTCTCCCGTTTTCATTTTAAAGTACTAGTTCAGTGCCCGTTCGGCCCGGTCCTTGCTGGGTCCCAGTGTAAACTGAACCCTTTGCTCTACCTGCACATTACTACCCTTCCCTCCACTCCCACAATTCCACACTTCATGCTCTCCCACGCTTCAACCCTGGCCGTAGCTGGGGATGGGAATGTTGTAGAGCAGAGGTTTTCAAAGTGGGAGGCAGGCCTCCCTAGGGGGGCTCCAAGCTGTTTCAGGGGAGGCTCAGTGAATGGAAGTGAAAAAATATTACATTAGTTATTAGTTACATTAGTTATCAAAAGGAGATCACATAGGATAGTCTAATTGTGTGTGATTTGGTTAAAGAGATAGTTCAGAGATTCTGTAGTTTTGGAGAATTTTACTATTTTCCCCACCTTTCCAGAGTCAGAAACTAATACGGTAAATGCCTCCAGACCGACACTTTTCTAGATATTTGGTGTAGTCTGAAGTATGTCAAACAGCAATATCAGGCTATCTTGGCTCAATTGTTGAGTGTCTATGGGATCAAACATAATCATGATCCAATAGACCTCCAGGAATTGAATGAGGGGGATGCCTTTTTCCAAGCTTGACTGGGAGGAGGCCCACAGTCTCAGACTTTGAAAATCATTCATTTCAACTGTATCGCCCAGCCCCAGTATACCCTGTTTGTTCTGCTCTCTCACCTCTCCCGCACCTCCCTCCCCCTGCTCTCTCCCTTCTCTCGCTCCCCTCTCCCCATTCTCTCCCCCTCCCCTCTCACACACCCTTCTTCCCCCCATTCTCTCCCCTTCCTCCTTCCTCTGTCTCTCAAGATTGTTCAATCATGTTTACTATTATTATTTTTATTATTATTATTATTATTATTATTGTTAGTGCTCAGCTAGATTTAGCTAGACATAATCTCTGTAAAGCCCTCTGAGACATGCTTGTGAATTAGGGCTATACAAATAAACTTGACTTGACTTGGTGTGATAAGGGAAGGGAAGTGGCTGGGGGATGTGGGTGGGTTAGGGTAGGGTTAGTGCAGTGGTAGGACCATTTTCCATGTTGAAAACAATTGTGTTGTTGAGGTACCCCCAAAACATTGCCTAAAGTGCCATAAGTCTGAATGTCCACACCACTGCACCGTGGGCTTCACGGTATTTGTGCTTGTTAAAACAAAATACATGTATGTTAGCTACAACTTTTAGAAGTTTTTCTTATGTTGTACTGTACTAATCCAGTCTTCTACTTTTTAGGATTTTAGATAATAAAAGGAATTTTTCCCGTGGTAAAGATGGGGATAAAGGCTACGTTGAAGCGGATCACATCCCACCACTGCAGTCTCTGAGGGAGGCAAGAAACCAGCCTGAGTTTGCTTCGCTCCGACACATAAATCGACGTCTTTATGAGATGGTGCTGAGCTTGGGAGATGACCCACGTGGAAGGAACCAACTCACTGTTCAGGTGCTCAAACATCATCACAAAGACAATCTGTCTAGTGGTTCAAGCAATGTCTCTAGGGAATGCAGGTTGATGTTCTTGCATTCACAGTAGGCTACTGCATAATACTGTATAGGGGAGACCAGGTGTCGTCATAACACTAACAGCACCATTCCCACCAATCAGGGATAAGCATAATGTAACTGAGTGAATCAGAGTCCTTGTGAGTCCCAAGTGGTAACGAGTTGTTGGAAATACTCACTCCCTAGTATAAAGGCCCGTTAACCAGCTTTATCAAGGGAGCTAACTCTCTTGGCATTGCGGTTAGCATGTGCGTTCTATAAGCAGGAGATCGTGGAATCCAACCCTGGGTAAGCCCTTAACATGGGTTGCTGTGCGGGCTGTCAACACAACACGGGTTAAATGATCACTACTGCACATGGCACCCCTGATCTTAAATGGGCAGTTTCATGGCTGTGGAAGCAAAAATGATGATTTTACACCCAAAAGACAGATTTTGAGGCAAGAAAGTCATTTTTTGAAGCAAGTTTATACTTTGATTAACACTGATATCGTTGAAGTTAAAATAATGATATAACTTGTATTAAACATCTATCAAGTAAAATGTAATGCATTCAATCCATTCTCATCTCAAACCACCATTGCCATTACAAACTGTGTCACAACCATACCCGGTCTCCCCGCTATGCAGGTGCTCACACATCATCACAGAGATGCTCTGTCTACTGGGAGGAGCAACGCCTCTACACAATTAAGGTTGGTGTTCTTGCATTCACACCACTGCATATAATGAATGTATTGTATACTGTATATGTGCATGTACATTGATGTGACACTTGCTAACTGTTCTCTGGTTGTTGTGTTCTCAGGCTTCTGCTTGCACGCAGAATTGCCAGAGGAGAAGTGAATAAAATGCTGAAACAGGCGTTTATCATCGCTCATCCATATGTTTCCCAGCAAATAAGAGATGATGCAGGTTTGTATGCTGACATTTGACTTGTTGTGTTGTGTTAGATATTTGGTTAAGTAGTTTATACATGAACTCTCCTTCACAAATACATACTTTGTAATTTGTTACAGAAATGGGCAACAGAACCCCCAAAAGGAAAGTTGCTATTTCAAAGGACAGAACAATGCACCTTTACAGAAATGCCTTCCTGAAACTGCTCCTGCTTTACTTTGAGATGAGCATCATCGATTCAGAAGATTTAACAGATCTCACTGAATATGTGGAAAATCACGGCTATCACGACAGAGATTCTGAGGAGTACCAAGAAATACTTGGTATTGTCAAGCGCTATGGCTAACGTCGCACATAAATGTTTCATAGTTACACAGTGTGCCAGATTTGGTTTGAAACTTTTGATCCATTCACCCCTCTCCTATATATATATATATACACCTGTCTCATGAAATATATGTGCCAAGTGTTCTTCTGTTTTGAGTCACAGATGAAAAAAGAGAAACTAAACTAGGATTGATTTGGATACATTTAGATTCACTTGCTATTAGGTAAAATTGATGTGATATTTGCTGTACAGTAAGATGCTGTTTTGAAAATGCAATGATTTGTGCCTGACCAACTTTACAGTTTTAAACTATGTTCTTAGGTGTCACCTCTCTCACCTCTCTCTCACCTGCAATCAGATTTTTTAGATGTGTATAATAACATGTTAAAGCAATAGCAACATTTCATTTATCTAGTCTCTTTCACATCCATGCATACATCCACACACTCACTCAGCCCTATATCTTTGTTTTCCCTGTTGCTGTGAATAAAATGCATGTGTTCTTCCTGAAATTTGTAATAGGAAAATGTTTTGCTAACACATAACCTGTCCCCATTTGACCTCGCTGTTCTTTGCTGATGTCGCAATACCATTTATCTGAAGTGAGATAGACGTTCATTCTATGCCTGGTGTGGTTAAAGGTGTTGCGTCGTCTTGTCTCAGTGGAGACAGAGTTTTGCAAACGTGCAGAGTTGCACACTGATGCATAGACATCCTGCCAGGTGTTCAACTGCAGAGAGAGGCACAGGCTTCCTGTCGAGACTTCCTGTCCTCGCTCCTCTTCAGGGAAGGTGGAGTCGATAGACGGGGGGCCTTTACAAGAAGCGATGCATGGTTTAACCACAGGGTTTTTCCACTAGTTTAGTTATACGCCTGTGACGCATGATATGCATTTTGAGAGTTGACGCCTGTGACGCATGAGATGCTGAACCAATGGGAAAATAGCCTGAAGCAGGAAGTCTTTGATTGTTATAAGCAGATGTTGAACGCACATTGTGTCAGTCCTTCATTGAGAGCACACTGTTAGTGCTTTGTGAATTACTCAATCAGCTGATTTATTAAAAGCTCACTTTCAAAGGACATTGACGTGTTTCTACGCTTCCATCTTGTCTGGCACATTCAACAGGGTTTTTCCACTACAAATTCCTTTGCACTTCCTGATTTATTTGTGATGAGCTTGATGATTTGCTTTGATCCATCACTGGGTCGTGGTTACTGTAGGTTTCCATGAAATAGACTGTGTGAATCCAGGTGGAAACTATGATCTCATACTGATCTCACCTACAGTCATGGGTTGGTGTGGGGGTGGATGCAGATGCAGGAGAGGAGATGCATTCTGGGGGGAATTTGAGTCCTCTGGAATGGGTGCAACTCAGTGGCTGGGAGGAGTTCCTGACATGTCCACAGAGAGGCAATGGGAGTAAGTAAATAACATGTAGGTGGATCAGGTGGAGCTGTTATAAGCTAAACATGTAAGGCTAATTCTTGACTATTTCAATTAGTCACTTTTATATATAGCCTAATAACTTTAATGGGGGCACTGTTTCTTAAATGTCTTTCAAAGGATGGCATGGGGCCCAAAATATGTCTGTGAGAAGACAGGATGCGGTGGAGGAAACGGTACCAATAATTTCCGCCTATAGTGGAGCTGTTTACAATGTGGTTATGTCACTGTGTGAGAGCATCCTACGATGTCGTTCAAAAAGAATGAAACATAGGCGACTTACCTATTTGGCTTGCAAATATTAAGCTGGAATGACTCACAAAAACAAACTTTTTACTGAATGAATATAAGCAACATAAGGCCATTATGACAAATATTCGAAAACTCCTTATGGTCACATGCTTGTAGATCTACAGATGTAATTTCTCTAAGTCACTGTAGTTGCCAGGTGCTGTTATCATCTGTTGTCTGCTGCAGGTCTAACAGCTTCACAGCACAAAGTATGGCAGCACAATGAGGTGACAGAAAGTTTTGGACCCACAACTTGTCCAGGTCAGCATGAATTCATGCAAGACTTGAATACTGGACTTTACAGCTGCACATGCTGTGAGATTGTGAAGCAAACAGCTCATCAGAGATGGACATCACAGGTAGAATGGAGACATCTCATCAGCAGCCTCGAAGAACACAGAAAGCCACTTCAGTCTTTTGCTTTTGAAAAGGCCCTAATCTAAAGATCCTTTGAACAAAATAACATACAGAACAGAACAATACTTCAAGTGAAATATTAAACACTTTGAATAACACCATGATACATTGGTGTTATATATATTTTGGGTGGGCTTTAGCCCACCCCAAAAATAATCTCAGCCCACCCTAGAAAATTGAGGGTAAATCTTTTTTTTTCCTTTTTAACAAAACGGTTTTTACATACACATTATATTGATATGGATGGATCTATACCTCTTATTAGATTATAAATGCTCTGGTTGGTTGGTTGTTATATGCCTTTTGGTTGACAGCACAAAGAGGGAGAGAGGAGGATAGTGAGGGAGAGGAGGAGAGAGAGCAGGATGGAGTTGGCACAAAAAGAGAGAGAGCAAGAAACAGAATTATCATAGTGAATATGAAGATTAGTTGGTAACGCTTTAGAATACAGCCCGCAAATAAGCATGTAGTTATAGTATAACAACGGGGTTTAGGGCTGCAGTTATAGTCTAACTACGGGGTTTAAAGAGTGAATTAATACTTTAACTAGAGGGTAACAAGATCTGTACTTATAGTCTAACTACGGGGTTTAAGGAGTGTAGTTAGAGTATAACAACGGGGTTTAAGGAGTGTAGTTAGAGTATAACAACGGGGTTTAAGGAGTGTAGTTAGAGTATAACAACAGGGTTTAAGGAGTGTAGTTAGAGTATAACAACGGGGTTTAAGGAGTGTAGTTATAGTATAACAACGGGGTTTAAGGAGTGAAAAAATACTTTAACTAGAGGGTAACAAGATCTGTACTTATAGTCTAACTACGGGGTCGCGGGCTGTATTATGAAGCAGGGGACCAATGTTTGTACTTATAGGCTAATTACGGGGTACCACACTGTACTTACAGGGTAACTACGGGGTTTAAGGAGTGTAGTTATGGTATAACAACGGGGTTTAAGGAGTGTAGTTAGAGTATAACAACAGGGTTTAAGGAGTGTAGTTAGAGTATAACAACGGGGTTTAAGGAGTGTAGTTATAGTATAACAACAGGGTTTAAGGAGTGTAGTTAGAGTATAACAACAGGGTTTAAGGAGTGTAGTTAGAGTATAACAACAAGGTTTAAGGAGTGTAGTTAGAGTATAACAATGAGGTTTAAGGAGTGTAGTTATAGTATAACAACGGGGTTTAAGGAGTGAAAAAATACTTTAACTAGAGGGTAACAAGATCTGTACTTATAGTCTAACTACGGGGTCGCGGGCTGTATTATGAAGCAGGGGACCAATGTTTGTACTTATAGGCTAATTACGGGGTACCACACTGTACTTACAGGGTAACAACGGGGTTTAAGGAGTGTAGTTATAGTATAACAACGGGGTTTAAGGAGTGTAGTTAGAGTATAACAACGGGGTTTAAGGAGTGTAGTTATAGTATAACAACGGGGTTTAAGGAGTGTAGTTGGAGTATAACAACAGGGTTTAAGGAGTGTAGTTATAGTATAACAACGGGGTTTAAGGAGTGTAGTTAGAGTATAACAACGGGGTTTAAGGAGTGTAGTTATAGTATAACAACAGGGTTTAAGGAGTGTAGTTATAGTATAACAATGGGGTTTAAGGAGTGTAGTTAGAGTATAACAACGGGGTTTAAGGAGTGTAGTTATGGTATAACAACGGGGTATATATATATATATATATATATATATATATTATTAAATTCGCACCCCATTGTAATGAACTACGTGTGGCTAATAAGCAAGCTAAGAGTTCATTCAATCATAAGTTAATTAACCTGCACTACAAGGAAGTATGTCAGTAGGTCATCAGGTGTAAACAAAGCCGCCATGATGCCACGCTGGAATTGAATCGCGCATTCGGCTACCTACCAAAAAACAAAGGAATCAACAAGATGCTGTCAAAAAAGAGAAAGGTTGACACGGAATGCAGGCAGTTTCAAGAGAAATGGAAAGAGCAGTATTTATTTTGTGAAGTAGGCCTAAATGGGTAAATGAGTCGAATTGATTTTAGTAAAAAAAAAAATCCGGCCCCCATGAGGTCTCAGTTGAACAAATCCGGCCCTCTACCTAATATGAGTCTGACACCCCTGTAGAGAGTCGGGATTGAGGGATGGGTAGGCACTTTTGTAGATCTAATGTAATGAGTAAAAGCAATAAGAAAAACAGTAAAGCATTCATCTCTTGATTTGAACAGAAATAATACATTGCATTACAATCAACTGAGCAACAGCTAAGACCTTTTCCAATTATTAAGTAGCATTTGTCAATACTTGAAGGAATAAGCAGCATTTGTTAGTTTTTTTTTTAGAAGAGCGGTTAGTTCAAGAACAGTCGAGGTGTAAATCATAAGTTAATAATGGACATGAATTCTAGTATGTGTGGGGACATAATCCAAACAACATTTTATAATCCTATTGACTTGGACACTGCCAAGGACTGCATGTAGTACAGAATGTACTATGCTCAATATCATAAGATACAACCATCTTGATTACACAGACTATACGAGGGCAAACTATTTCATAACCTATATTTGGGGGGGGGTGTCATTTACGGCTACCTATACTTGTCAATTAATGGTTGCTTCATTTGAATGGGGTTCCTCCGTACATAACCCCCCACTAAAATCATGCAGAAGATCGTCATCCGACCAGTGACGACAACATCTGAAGTTGGTCCCCGGGCGCTGGAAGGAAAAAGCGACCACTGCTCCTGGCCTGCCCCTCGGAGGAAAGGACCAGCCTGGATGGGTTAAATGCAGAGGACAAAGTAGGGCCTAAGTAGGGTTCCCACAGTAAAACCTGGCCATTTCCACCACTGGTTTGAACTACTTTTTCTGCGTAGTCCTAAACTACATTTCTCCCAGGGTAGCTTTGCTGTAATATCAACTAATAGTAGTAGATAGTAGTATCTAATTAATTAGATTTTTTTTAATCGAGTCCCACCACACCAACAAAAAAATATATATATATATGTGTGTGTGTGTGTGTGTGTGTGTGTGTGTGTGTGTGTGTGTGTGTGTGTGTGTGTGTGTGTGTGTGTGTGTGTGTGTGTGTGTGTGTGTGTGTGTGTGTGTGTGTGTGTGTGTGTGCGCGCGCGCACCAATAGAGCAGGCGAGGCCACGCAGCAGGGCGGGCGCTAGGAATCGAGCCTAGTTGCAGTAAAAGAAAAATACAGGTCCAATGTACACGGCACCTGAGCAGTGTTTATTGTCAGGTTTGATTTTGAATTCCATTAGTATCTGTATTGTATCACAGTTAACATGAGACTATGACTCAAAATAGTATTTTTTCTGCATTATCTAACAGTGTTAAGTTCTTGTACATTACATAATGAAGTTTAATAATTCTACATTTTGCTAGAGACCCCTAGAAGCCCATCAAGGACCCCTGGTGGTTGGTAAGATGGGCTGGTTGAGCCAATGTTTAAACAATCTTTATTTATTTTTTATTTTTTACTTTAAAACTCTATCTTTTAATTTGGTGCCAATACCATTTGTAATGACACCTTTGTAAATGAAGTGATGGCTTTGTTGCTCAACATTAAAGTACATTTTCTCAGATTTCTAGTCAGATTTCTATTAAATTTCTAGTCACACAATTTAATAGTCAGTGTTTCCCATACACTGATCTATTTGGGCGGTACACCCCAAATAGATTTTGACCACCACAAATACTGCCATATATTAATTTAAACTATAGTTGAGTGCAAACTCCTGCTTTAGGGCTTACAGTATATTGTTATCTTGTCTGAATATTATTCCAGCCAATAGGTTAGGAAGTTCCCTTTTGATTTCATTTTACTGTTGTTTTCAAAGCAAATGTTACTTCAGTTGAGTTCTCCCCTGGAAGTGATTTTGGTATATGGATCATTGTATTATTTAAGCAAGCAGAATTCTACCATATACCTGTATGCAGAATTTATATATAGGGAGACAATACCTTTTTCATAATTTTAAAGGCACAGAACAGTAAAGAGGATATGAATGTGATGTGTGTAGTTCTTCATAGATCTAGTCTCTTCATTTTGATCTCAAAGTGCACCAGATTGATCCATTTTTACTTTAAAATGTACAACATTTTCTCACGGGGGGGGGGCATGCACCCGGACCCCCCTAGGGGGTCTGCCGTCCACCCTATATTCTCTTCGGGGGCTGAGCCCACCCAAAGCTCTGATCCTAAAACCGCCCCTGCCATGATACCAATCATACAGTTGCAACATTTTGACGCCATCTGGTGTCAAAGTTAGCGGGTGTATTCTGTCTCCCTCTGCTGACTTTGGATTAAACTGCAACCAGCAGTCAAAATTATTTGTAAAACCAACAATTCAACCAAAGATCGTCTATGTTTCATGCTTTCTCCTCTCAGGCTAAATCTCTTAGCTCTATCAGAGTAGACTGGATGGTAGGTCAGCTGTTCCACGCATCAAAATGTGTTACTCCTTCACACTATGCCTTCTAAACACATGGATAAACTCTAGCACAGGGATGAAGAACTCCAAATACTGAGGATTTACAATTATATAGACCCATGTGATATTGATATTTCCAAGATATTGATTGCTGATATGAAAGCCATTTTTGATCTCCTAGTTTTTTTTTAAGAGTAAATGCTTCTAGGACCTAGAAGCATTTACTCTTAAAAAAAAACTCCTAAAGCTTATAGGCGGGGCTGCCGCATATTTTGCAGGCCTGGGACTAGCCTAGGTAAACCCAGCCCCCACGTGACCTGCTCTCTCAGTTCCCAGTCACATAGTGACTGAGAACAGGTCTGAGAGCAGGTCACGTGGGGGATGGGTTTACCCAGGCTAGCCTGGGACATCATTATGGCCCCAAACCCGCCTGGTCCTGGGTCTCAGTGGTTCATAGGGTCTGGAGACCTCCAGGGGTCCTTGAGGGGGTCCCCAGCAAAAAGGGGATCATTTATTTTCACTCTAATTCCATCTGTAAGTAACAATGACAGAATGTATGACTATTTTGGTTACAGGTTTCATACACTTTCTGTAGTAAAACATCTAAAAGCAAAAATCGTATCAGATGGGGGACCCTGGGACAAAATCCTATCAAATGGAGGCCCGTGGTCTCAGTTTAAGTGTCTTTGATGTGAAATAGTTTGAGGACCACTGCAAAAGTCCACTTTTCATACAGATTCCGGCTGCTTCAAGCTGTGAATAAAAGTCTTCCTTTTGATATGTTGTGGAGGAAAGACCTGCTGGATTTACATCGCCTAATATTTTACCTCCACAATCAATTCCATAGTATCGAACTTTTCCAAAACAAAAAAACAAAAACGACGCATTTAGAAACCGTTGTCATCCCTTCCTGTGTGAGTCCATTCCCTGTCAATGCACCCTATGCAACTCCTGGACTGATGGCTCTTAAATGAAACATATTTCATGAAGAAGAAATAAATGATTAATCAGAAAAGAAATCGCTTGTCAGGGACAAAAGTTTATTGTAACCCTATAAAAGACACAGGGCGAGCAAAATAAAAATACAAAACAAAAATAAAATTATAGAAATGAAAAAAAAAATCTCATTCTTATACAAGTCTGCAAACTATCCAACATACACGGACCACAGTATAATTATTCATATTCATATTTTTAATATAACATTTTATTGTAATGCTGTGTATACCGGTACATACAAAATATAGCAAACTAAATAAGGCAAATAAATAGAGGTACAATTTACAGGAAAATGGAACATTCCTCAACGTTTAAATTTTTTTTATCTTTTTTTTTTTTTTACTGTATCTCAAACATCAAGAATGGTGTACAAAATGCTTTTCCAACTGTACATCATTCAGTGGAGGATTTCTTCTTTATCTTAACCATAAAAATACTGACTCCTCACAATTATATAACCTCTAAAATCAGATGAAACTTTTACTCGGGCAGTACAAATCTTTGTGTAACGGGTGTTTTCCAATATTGCAAGCAACTTCATGTTAAATGTTAAAGTCAACACATCACACTTTGTGCACCCTTTCTCTAGGCATGCAGGTCGATGCCAAGTGTACCATTCCAGAGATGGTGGTAGTTCATTCCCCCTTTTTTACACACCGAAGCAAGTGGCACCGACGGGACAAGTGAGGCCTAACACTCTTGTGAAGTCCCAAACCCCTTCAAATCTCCTCAAATACTGACTTTTGATCAGGAACCCTTGGCTTCAATGTCCGAAGAGAAAAGGTAGCCCCAAGTTCCTTGTCTCGTCAGACATTGACGTTGCGGTGCAGCTGACCGCTGGAGGTCGCCGTCAGGCAACTTTCTCGTCATGAGAGAGCTGGTTCGAACCCCGACCCAAACCATAGCCATAACCCCAACCAAGATATTTTTGTTTCTTAAACCCAATCGTTGTTTTGCTTGCCTAAACCCAACCAAGTTATTTTACTTGCCTAAACTTAACCGGCGAATCGAGCCGTGACTCGACATGTTACCGGGCCGAATTGGGCCGGTTGCCACAAGTTACTAACTACCGGGCCAAATTGGTCACGCCGGGCTACGGCAAATGGGTACCTCACCCGTTATAATGTGACGACAAGCGGTCCTGACCAAAACTCACTTTTTGACAGGTTGGGAGTGAGAATGTGTTGTCCCCACACATCCCGTCTCTGTAATAACGAGCCTACTATGCGTTTCCAGCGGCCCAGCCGGAGTACCCAAACTCACTTGCTCTACTTAATTCTTTCATCATCGCATCACTCTCCTCTTTTTTAGTTTTTGTTTATTTTTTTTATTTTTATTTTATATATATATATATTTTCGGGGGGGGGGGGGGGGGGGGGGGCGCTGTGAATGGAAATGTCCCATTAATTTAAAAAAAAGTGCAGTGAACAAGCTACTATTTTCATTCCTCTGATTTCCATCTTTACACCCCAATCAGCCAGTCAATGGCCAAATACACACATACAAACATGTAACGATACAAACATGTAATAATACTGACAATGTCGCAATACCCCTTGGTAAATAGTCCGCACTACAATATAGATTAAAGCTCTGGATTAAGATTTTTAGAGGGACTGTCAAAGTCTGTAACTAAACTTCTTAAAAAGACAAAAGGAGCAGAGAAAAGCTCAAATATACATGAGAGATGCTGGGTGGAGAGAAAGGGCAATCACATGGTCATACTGGCATGGATGGCATGGGAGGGGGGGTATTTCAAAGTGTCTATAAATCTGAATCTATTTGGTATAACAATAAACACAGAGGTCCTCTCCACACCGCGTCTCTTAACCTTCTGAACATCACTGCAGCACTTCTCTGCTTAAAATCCACAGAGATTGAACTCGTTGTGAAAATACTCGAGGAATAAAACTTCTGGCTTGAAATGACTGATTATGGATAAATTAAAGCTTTGGGGGGGAAAAGGGGCCATGGGATTATCCCTACTCCGGAAAATGGGTGAACTTCCCAGATGACACCACTTTTTGAACTAATTTAGGAGACGGTGGTACCTACTGTACAAGTTGGGGTCGAGTCCCACATAAGTTAATAGCATGGAGAACACAACCTGAACCGTTACGGTCGTCCACGCCGTGATTCGTAAAAGTGAATCTGACACAACACCTCACGTCAGACACCTCAAGATGGCACCAGGAAGTCTAATCTCAATTTGGTTGCAACTCTTTGATTTACCATCAGTTCCATTTTAACACCACAGATATTTAGAAAGCCACCACCACTAGAAAACAACTACAATTAGGAATGGTGCATGTGTGAAAACAGGGTCAGAGGCACTTAAAGGTGAAAATTAAAATGCGCCAGAAGAGAAAAGTTGGCAGAATGGGGGGGAACAAAGTCAAATTTGGATGACTATGCCTATACACAGTACAGAGTGTTGGGAAAGAGTTCCATTCATTCAGAAACACTATAATGTTCAAAAACACTCATGTTCTAGATCAAGACCATTCAGCTTTCCTTATCCGTCACTGTAAGTGGATCCCACATCATCACCACCAGATCCAACCTTGGAAATGTCCTATTCTGCCCTGTGTTTTGTACAATTATATACCAAGTGCTTATTGAACCAAGTGCTGTGGGAAAACATCATCTCTTTTGAGACTTACATCATACTTGCTTAAACTCTGGCATCTCCCTCGCGTTTTCCCTGATGCTTATGTTCTCATCAGTCAAATGGGGAAAGGCAAAGGAAGTGCCACAATTGGAGAAAACGCCTTTTTAGTTTTGAAACTGAACCAGGAGCTGAATCCTTCTGGCTTGTCAAACTCAATATTGGTCTAAAAAGGTAACGAGCCTACATGACTGTCATAAAAAAAAATCAATAGCTAGTGTCCTGCTCTTAACACTCACTTCCCTTATCGGCCTCTGGATTATTAGGGCACACACATGCTTGGCCAAGCATAGGAGATTAACGCACGATGTGTCCATCTTTCAATTTGCCTGCACTTTCTACTTTCTGGACTGTGTTGAACTTAACAGCACCTTCTACAGAACATGTTTTTGCTTTTGTAAATGCTGCATCTCAAGAAGAAAAAGAATCACCCTTTCCCCCCTCTTATAAACCCACCAACCATCTCTGTTCAGGGATCGTGTGTGCACAGTAGGTGGAATGTAATGCTATAACTGAGGGCAGCCATGTTTGTTTACATTGAGCTCCAGATCTTTAGTGGGCTAAACCGCCTTTTCACTCCTTGCTCTCATATCTCCTTCATTTGAGTGAAAAGGAATTGGCCTCTGACTGTCCTTTCAAACTGTGCATGTGTCCACGTGGAGTAATGTGCGTGTTGTCGTCCCCAGACACTAGCATGTTTACATGTGGTTTACATGTGGTGTGCGATCCCCATCTGAAATTGATCAACCCTTTCATTCGAGGTCCTGGACTGGATTGCAAACCCACAGACTTCCTTATCTCCCTAACCGCTGGGCCTGGCAGCCATGCCGCCCACAGGAGGCCTCACCCCAGGTTTAGAGCGCTCTCCATGGGTCGACTCCAACCCCAGCCCCAGCTTCCTCTGTCCATGTCTAAAATACGCCTTCAGAAGAGCTCAGCGTCGTTCCAAGGCAGACCCCAGGACTTTCCAAAAACGTCCACATACATTCCAGCCTTTGTCTTCCCCACTGCTAAGGGTTTATATAGAACATCATTCAAAACGGTAAAGAAAAGAGCTAAGTGGGCTGACTGTACGTGGGGCTTGAGTCTTGTTAGCTCACAGAGACGTCTTGGTAAAGGGTTGCTGATAGGAATAGCATCAAGCCACACAAAACATAAATCTGGAGAGATGGTGGAAGGAGAAAAAGAAAGATTATTTTCTACAGTGGCCTCTTGTGGCGAAAGCGGTTTCTCTCCCTGTTAATGTCCCATCATTGTACACTATTCATAGTACTATAAATATTTGCATCAAAGCCGCTCTAAGAAATTGTACACCCTTTAAGTGCTGCGCTGCCCCTCACATTGCAATAACGCACACGTTGAATGGCAGGGTCACATATCACAATGCCGACAGAAATGAAGAGAGAAATGTGAGCCTCAATCTTGGTAAAGCCTTGATAAAGCCTTCCTGGCCATTGAGGAAAGTTTGTAATATGGACTGGTCTGTCTCCCATCTTTTATGTTATCACCATTAGAACAAAATCTTGTATAGAGATTAAAGATGAGATACACAGAGTTGCTACAGAAAAAGGGCTAAAACATTTTTTCAGAAATGGAATTACTTCATAAATCTCGTTACATTTTGCTTGTAATTGAAGATTCCCCCCAGAGAACATTGTGATGGGGATGTGGGGATACAGACTCAAAGAGTGCAAACAAGACAGGGAGGTGTGTAAAGGACAAGCTATCATTCCCCTTTGCCGCATAAAGCGCAAAATGTAAAGAAATTCACTTCAACAGCAATCAATTTTGCAATGTGAACTTCAAACACCAACAAAGGATGCATTGTGTGGACAAAGACCAAAAATGCCATGGAAACGTAAAAACAAAAAACTCTACATCTTTGCAATTATCTTGTCTTCTGCATCTAAATATAAATATATATAAATGCCTAATTGCAGTATGTTTTGTACTATTAATACATATAAATTTATTTTTTCTCATTGCTTTGGCATTGGTTAATGCCAAAGCAAGCATTCTCATTTTGAAAATGTTGGAAGAAACAGAGTTAAGTGATGCTTGACCCTTTTATGGCACAGTCTACATTTTTGTTAGGGTGGAACAAGGGTGAGCTGAGAAGATGGTTGTCCTTGAGTTGGATCCTCTGAAATTCCAGCTGGGGAGAATGCATGGTGCCTGGGAATGCTGTGTGCTGCTGTAGGAGGTGCTTGGGAAGAGGGACAAATCCCAATGTGACCCACCCCCCACCCCACCCCCTGTATCCTTCTTCACTCTGACTTCAGCCCGGCGTCCGAAGTACTGCAGGGTTTGTTGCCTTCATTCCCTTCTTCGTAGTAATGGCAGTTGGCTCTTCTCTGTCCATTCTGTGGCTGCAGGATCAACAGTTACCATCAGCCAGCACTGCATCAAGGACTGTGAAAAGAATCCTGCAGAATCTTTTGGTCTGAAGAACACCTGAACTGAAGCTCGACTGTGGAGGAATAACTTGGCGCCCCCTCCTGGCTTCTTTACCCGCATCTTCAAATCTGCCCTGGAGTTATTTGAGATTCCTTCCTCTGATCCTTTCTCTTGGCCTCACTGTACGGTTTGAACTGGTTGATCCCAATATCCTATGTGTTTCAGAACCGGATAGCAAAACGGCTCCTCCAGCACTGAAGCAGTTACTGGGGGACAGTGAGATGTTTGTGGAAAAGAAACAAAAATAGAGCAGTGAAAAAGAGAGATAGAGAAACGGAGCACAGTGTTAAAAGAATGTGGTCAAAAAACATGGGATAATGTGTCACAGTGGTCTGTCCATCCATCCATCCCAAGTGCCCTTCGTCCGACTCAGGTGATCATAGTGCGTTACGGTGTCCAGGAAAAACTGGGGAGGGGAAGAGCTTTACAAGAGCAATCGGAGAAGAGTGTGGCATCCTTCAAAACAACCTGGCTGTCAACACATGTCCAGTCCAGAGCCGCTCCTTATATCCTCTCCTATGTCACTGACCGTGTGAAGAAATGTACACCTATGGCAGAATTCAGCTGTTTTCCTTTCTATTTCCCCACCGACCTAGTAGTTGACCTTGGTGACAGCACGCTCGCGGCCGCCGCTCTCCACCAGCTGGTTGACGGAGCGCTTGCGGTTGCGCTTGAACTTGTTCAGGTCCTTGTCGAAGACCTCGCCCGAGCGCAGCGCCGACACCAGGTCGTCGAACTCCCCGCCCACCTCGTCGGAGGCTCCGCCCTTCTTGGACCGGCGCTCCCGCTCCCTCTGCTCTTTGAGCTGGAATGGGAGAGAGAGATGGGGGGTGAGAATGATGGAGAGAGAGAGGGGGGGTTGAGACAAAGCATGCTATAACTAAGGTTTCCATCTTGTTCAACTGATATACTGATATATATACTGATATATCAGTCATATATATATATATATATATATATATATATATATATATATATATATATATATATATATATACATACATACATACATACATACACACACATGTGTATATAGATATAGATATATATATAATGTGTATATATGTGTGTGTGTGTGTGTGTATATATATATATATATATATATATATATAGATATATATAGATATATATAGATATATATAAATTAAATAGCATGATATAACTAAAGTTTCCATCTTGTCCGACTCTCCGGAAAAGATAATACACAGCCTGGTCACATTGTATGTTTATGCTATCCACAGATAGATTGTATGTTTATGCTATCCACAGATAGATTGTATGTTTATGCTATCCACAGATACATTGTATGTTTATGCTATCCACAGATACATTGTATGTTTATGCTATCCACAGATACATTGTATGTTTATGCATTGTATGTATTGTATTGTATGTTTATGCATTGTATGTTTATGCTATCCACAGATACATTGTATGTATTGTATTGTATGTTTATGCATTGTATGTTTATGCTATCTATCCACAGATACATTGTATGTTTATGCTATCTATCCACAGATACATTGTATGTTTATGCTATCCACAGATGCATTGTATGTTTATGCTATCCACAGATACATTGTATGTTTATGCTATCCACAGATACATTGTATGTTTATGCTATCCACAGATACATTGTATGTTTATGCATTGTATGTATTGTATTGTATGTTTATGCATTGTATGTTTATGCTATCCACAGATACATTGTATGTATTGTATTGTATGTTTATGCATTGTATGTTTATGCTATCCACAGATACATTGTATGTTTATGCTATCCACAGATACATTGTATGTTTATGCTATCCACAGATACATTGTATGTTTATGCTATCCACAGATAGATTGTATGTTTATGCTATCTATCCACAGATACATTGTATGTTTATGCTATCCACAGATAGATTGTATGTTTATGCTATCTATCCACAGATAGGCAAGATATCACATTTCTAAACCAAGAATACGTTGCATATCACGTTTCTAGATACACGTCATAGTCTGCTATTATCACGGTGGCCAGTAGGCGTGTTGTGTCCGGGTGGATGGAGGGCGTAAACACTTTGCCTTTCACACCGGAGAGCAGCGTTCAAGTCCCAGTCATGGTCACAGCGTTTCCAAAGTCTACATTTCATTGTAATACAGACTAAAATTATCTCCATAAACTCTGTGCCATGGTCATGTGTACGTCTCATGAGTGTCTCACCATGGCCTCCATCCGTGCCCTCCTCTCCTCCTCGTCCTTGCGTCGCTGCATGTTCTCCAGGTCTTGCCGCGCCTCGCTGAACGACTGCAGGAAGGTGTCGAAGATCCCGAAGAACTCGTCGGGCTGCATCCTCCCCTGCTCCTCCCCAAAGTGCTTCAGAGACTTGGTAAACTGGACACACAGACAGAGAGAGAAAATTAGTATAATGTTTTTGATATTAGTAGGGAGTAGTGTAGTAGTGTAGGGAGTATTGGCACTGTAAACATTTAGTTATCGACTGAAATAACCCAGTACGAAGTTGTATTGAAACCTCTTTTTTGTACACAGATCTAGAAAAAACAACACGCGACTATTTGTATGGTTTTGCTCGCAGCCAATCACCCAAAGCGTTCTTCAATTTAATGCGACGTGTGATCTGTGGTGATTGAGTCGAGCAGGGTGTACAGTATGTGATGGCGTTGGCAGTTCAGCGTGTCACGAGATGTACAAAAGGTTATTGAATAAAGTACTCTCTATTGTTATTGAGATCACTGTAAGGATAATGGTGTTTTAAAAAGAGACCCAGGCCTGGTAGGGAGTGAATGAGAAGCTGGCATCTATACACACAGCACCTGCTGTAGAAACATGGACATGGTTCATAGCTGCGGAGGATTCGTACACCAATACTTTTTGCTATGTATTCTCTCTGCGTAATAGCAACTGTGACCGATGGTCATGTAGTGCAAGTGCAGGCAGCCACATTAGCCAACATACGCATGCCTATGTGCAAGCTCATCTGCTGCTACGCATGCGGAGAAGGTGGGAAATTACTCTGCATGATTTGACCACCATATGTCCACCCCTCTCTCCTCCAGCTGTCCAGTGGTCTGTGCCAGGACGATGCCTCCAGCCAAACCCACCATCCAAATTCCTATACACATACTGCAGCAGCACCCAGTATCAGACAACATCTTGAACAATCATAGCAGTAAAGTACAGCACGATGGCTAGAATGTCACTAAGCATTGTTTTCCCATTTATACTGCAGAATATGTGACAAGACAAGCATATTCAGCCCTTCTATTGTACTCTTGTTGGCAGTATTTTCACACACGATGCGGGAGGTTTGTGACAAAACAAATACAATGTTGACAGATTAGAGGAGACTACTGTACAGTATGTGCTCCCAGTGTTGTGATATGAAGGAGTCGGGGCTGTCCTTTTCCGAGGATGCATGTCTGGCCTGTCATTATGGGCTGGTCACCATGGCAACCCCCACCATCATTCCTCCATCTTGTGTAATTACGTGTCTGGTCAAATCTGTCCTCTGTCCCCCCCCCGGCTAAATGAACACACACACGGACGCACGCACGCAGGCACACACACACACACACACACACACACACACACAAACACACACACACACACACAGACACACACACACACACACACACACACACACAGAATAATATGGAGGCAAACAGACATGACACGCTGCGGGAGGCTAATTACTTCTTTGTATTCTTGATAGTCTTAAAGGGACTCAACTGTTGGGAGTTTTAACTTAATAATGATCTATCAAGGATGCTGAATGATGAAGTCATTGTCAAAGGATTTTACCCGAGCACACAGATTAAATTCACCACATGCTCAAAAATCCATTCATGTTTTTTATAGGCTGTTTCAGATTAGCTCCACTGCAGTTAACACATCTTGACAGGATCTGGCACCTTCCCCTCAAACCTGCTTAAATCCCACCAATTAGGCAGAGGCATTGTGACTACGTTGCATGTGAAAACTTGCTCTTCAAATTCACTCAAGAAAATACCTAATTAATGAAACCACATTTGCATATGATAATTATTCTTGTACCCTATAGAGTCCCGCAGGAATTATGTATTTTGGTAGTCGGAAGGCAGAAGTCCCGGACATGTTGGAGCTTGAGGGGAAAAGTGAATGGGGTTTTAGAATGGGGATTTCACTTAAATACATAAAATAAGGTCTGTGGTTAACAAAAGTTTATGGCAGTGCTAATTTGTGTTCAGAAGGATAATCTTCACAAACGTGAATCACTTTTATGACTTTTGAAGCGTTTTCTGAAAATCGCGTTGGGGGAAAAAACTAATTTATTAGTCCCCATTCATTAAATCCCCATTCACTTTTCCCCTAAAGATACAACATGCTACTTCCGGACTCATTCCTGCAGTGCTCTATTAAATATCTACAGCTTGTAGGCCATGATGTCCTTTGACTGCTCTTCTGCTACCGCTTGATTTATGGTTCTATTCCTCAGGACCATTGCATCTCATCTCTTGCTTGGGCTAAGCACCAAACACACTCTTGAACTTGTGGAAATGGTAAATGGCCTGCATTTATATAACGCTTTTATCCAAAGCACTTTACAGTCAGTAGATACCCATTCACACACCGATGGCGGCAGGTTACCACGCAGGGTGCTGGCACACCAACGGGAGCAATTTGGGGTTCAGTGTCTTGCCCAAGGACACCTCGACATGCAGACTGGAGGAGCCGGGAATCGAACCACTGACCTCTTTTATCCAAAGCGATTAGTGGACGACCCGCTCTACCTCCTGAGCTACAGCCGCCCCAAAACACAAACAGTAGTTGCCGTCCCTGTGCACCGCTCCCATCCTCCTTCGATCTCCCTCCTGTCTTCTGCTGTCTCCTCGATTCTAGACTCTACTGCTACTTCTGATCTTATCCCATCCCTCCATGGACACTAATGCAGTAGTGAAGAACCCAAGACGTGAGCCAAGCTCACCCTACAATAGCTCCTCAGTCAGTGGCTAGCATCCCGGAACGCTAAGCGGGTTCACTCCATCAGCTTGTCAAACACTTGTCTCCTCACTCTTTCTCCCCTGCCAGCTGTGCTGTGCCGTCTTATGAAGTGTGTGGAGACAAAGTTGACAAATGGTGAAATAGATAAAGAATCAAAGGGCTGTGAGGTGGCAGATTCAAGCCTAGTATGTAGTTTGACATTGAGAAATAAGTGTTGGAAATGGGTCTCTCTCTCAAACATGCAGTTAGCCACCCTCACGCACGCACGCACGCACGCACGCACGCACACACGCACGCACACACACGCACGCACGCACACACACACACACACACACACACACACACACACACACACACACACGTGTACATTTTGTATCCTGCAGACTGCAGAGGGACATTGCAATGACGTCAGTTTCTGCATAAACCTATAGTTTGATCTTTTCATTACAAGCAGAGATAATCAATTATAGAGATGCGTCACCGCAGGCTCCGCCAATTCTAACAAATGGTACTAGCAAGTCTCCTAAATGGTCACGTGGTCATACTGTATCACCTCTCTCCTGAAGTGTTGTGAAAGGACTGTGACTGGTGATGCGGGGTTAGTGCTGATCTACAAGCTGTAGCAAGCTAACTTGAAATAGAGATCGTGAGATCCCAAACTCCACACAAACCACACATAAACACAAAGCTGCCCCTTGTTAGCTCAATATAGTTGTAACTAAGATATTAATAAAAATAATAAAAAAATACAACCACATATTTAGCTACTATATCAACGAACTTCACATGGAGCTTTAGCTAATCGCTCCTTGCAAATGTGAGTTCCTGTTGCCAAATCTCGTGGAAGTGCGAGACCGGTCTTGAACTATTTAAATTTTCTCCTGATCTGTCTGTCTGAAAAATTACATTTTAGTGTCAGAATGTTCAGAAGACATGTGGCTTCGGAAAATGGGCAGAATATTTAGTTTGATGACGAAAGAATCATGTCATAATCTGAGATCACGTTCACTTCTCCCATTGACTCCAAGAGACTCCGACCTTCCGAAAGTCTCCTAAGTGGGCGTGTTCGTGGAAAACCATGGGCAAAACCCATGTGACAAAACTACAGGAAGTGAGTTGAAGTTGGGGTCTCTTGCTTGAAATCCCATCGTCTGTTACAAGCAAACATGGAGAAACGGACCCCATATCTGGGTCATAATAGTTAGAAATCTTGGCCTGTTTCAAAAAGACAAGTCACTTATCTTCTGTTGTGTGCTTTTGTTTTTCAATAAAAAACATTTTGTCACAAAAAAGACTAGTCTGTAGTGTTACGCCAGTCTTAACACGTTCACTGCCAATGACGAGTTGATACGTCAAAAAAAATCCAACGGTTGACTGCCAATGACGAGTTGATACGTCAAAAAATAAATAAAAAAAATTTGACGGTGGGATGTGCATCTAACCCTTTTACATCTTCTATATAAATATGGGAGCCACCGAACGTGTACAACCCATTCCACCGACCCACTAAGTGGCGACAGTGCTCTCCAGACTAGAAAAAGCCGAGCCAAAACTGCAGGGGAACGCGCGATGAAACCATTCTCATACTGTAAAATGGATTGGCGAAAACGCTTTCGTTTTCGCGCTGGTTGCTGGCGGTGGGGGATTGCAAATCTGCATAATAGATTATGGGTGCAACACACTTTGAAACACGCAGCATAAATAAGACCAGAATCGCAAAAGCTTCATCAAAGCTCTCAACCGAAACCCCAAGAAACGAGCGAGCCCATCCAGACTTGCCCAGCGGCCGCCAGCAGACAGGAGCAGCAGCAGCAGCAGCAGAAACGAGCTTGTGACACGCCCGCTGCAGCCAAGAAGAACACACACGGAGGGAGGAGTTTGAAGGAGAGGGGGGTTTCCTGCTGTTATGGAGGAAATTACTGTTCAAAACTATTGTTTAGATGTCTGACGTCTTACTGATGCCAAAAATGAATGGTTAAAGTGACTGTTCTATCGAATTTCACAAAAAGCTATTTATCTCAGCTTAAATTTTCAGACGCTGAAACCATGCTGTATTCAAGTGCTAATGCCTACATAACTACTAACTCTACAAACTAACTCTTTTAGACAGAGAAAGCACACATTCTATTAGTTCTTTTGAGATATTTTGTGTTCACAAAATCTTAGCAGAAAAGAATCCTCGGTCTTGAAAGATGAGCCAGAATCCTCAAAAAAAACCTTTGGCAGAAGCTACCTACAGTAAAAAAAACGGCTGGCAGTGAATGTGTTTTGTTCATAGACTAGTCTAAAGTTAGACAGTTTCACAAAAATAAAGACTGACTAATCTGAAGCCAAAAAACATTTAGACACCAGGCTAAAAGCTAATTTATACTAACTGCGGAGTGTCCGGTGTTCGCGGAGGCTCTGTGCCGCGAGCGCGGCGCTCCGCACAGGCTCTGCGGAGGGACTGCACGGAGCTCCGCGCTCCTCTCAAAAAATGTAACTCTGTGGAGCCTGCCGCGAGCTCGTGCAGTCAATTCCAAGGCTATGATTGGCAAATGTTTGCTATGGTTTGTGTAGGGAAGAAGCCTCCACAAACTGACCAAGTGACCGGCGAAATCAGTGCAAAATGAACGGGTTTGAGCATCGCCTGGCAGAAGAAGTACAGAAATACAGAAATTTGTATGATTCATCCACCCGAGACTACAAAGACCTACAGATGACTAATAATTCGTGGAGGGAAATTGGTAGAGTTTTGTCAACAGATCCTGACATCTGTAAACAAAAGTGGAAGAACCTTCGGGACAAATTTGTGAAAGCAGACACTGCACTGCTACCGCATTTACCATAAAAGGATGTGCCTCTGCGGAGAGAACGGTCTTGCCGTGAACACCGCGGACACCGGACACTCCGCAGTCAGTATAAATTTGCTTTAACTCAGGCCTCAGAGCCAAGAGGGAGAGACAGAGGCAAATGACAGCCAAGAGAACACAGGTAATTAGGCCAACATTAACACGCTTCACCAACCAATCAGGATTCACGTAGTGATATAGTACTTCTGTCAGGCTTCACCAACCAATCAGGATTCACGTAGTACTTCTGGCAGGCTTCACCAACCAATCAGGATTCACGTAGTGATATACTGTAGTACTTCTGTCAGGTCGCACAGGGATGCGCTCCCATAGCGAGTCACTTCAATATTATGAAATAGAACTTTTCATTACATGCAAACATGGAGAAAGGGATATCTGGGTCTGGGTCATGGGGTTAGAAATTGGATGTGCTGTTGCTGTGAAAACTATACACTTTAAAATGGTGCTGTACATGCTGTATAGAGGTTGAATCTTGTGTGTGTGTGTGTGTGTGTGTGTGTGTGTTTGTGTGTGTGTGTGTGTGTTTGTGTGTGTGTGTGTGTGTGTGTGTGTGTGTGTGTGTGTGTGTGTGTGTGTGTGTGTGTGTGTGTGTGTGTGTGTGTTTGTGAATGTGTGTCAAGCATAAACCAAACCAATCTCTGTGGATAAGAGAAAAATCCCTCTGTCCCAATAACCCACATGACCTGGGACAAGTGTAATCCTTTGTAATGTATGTAGTGTCTGGTGATCACTCTCAGACACACATATTGTAACATAAAACGGCTCTCTCAAATCAAGCAATCTGATTGGTTCACAGCCATTGTATAAATCCAATAACCCACTCCATGGCCATGGGTTATTGGTTGCCATGGCAACTCTCTTACTAAAAGCCTTTGGTTACCTAAAAAAAAACAAATGGCAGAGACAGCTGTCAGATCCTTGTGAATCGATCTTCGCATATAACTTTACTAATACTTCGCAGAAAATTATGTTTTGTACAAGAATAGATGCGGGCTAATGTCTTCTTTGCAAAAAAAAGGCTGTTAACCCCGCATTTAACCCCGCATTTAACCCCGTAACGTTAGTTGGTGTCGGGCTTTGCAGAAAGCACTCAGCTTCTCAGCAAGCGCTGAGAATGCAGGGCTGCGCTCGAGCTGCCTGTCATGCTTTCCAGAAAGCTCTCAGCTTCTCAGCAAGCGCCAGGATTGGCCAATGTCAACTTCAGTCTCCAGAACAATCCAATCAAATCACCCGCACGTCTATCTTCTTGCTAGAGGTCCCGCCTTACAGTAGTGTTTCAACTGACTCTATCAGAATACCATGCCAGTCGGACTTATAGTATTATTATTATATTTATATTATCATACTTGGAAACCGTTTTATAAAAGCAATATAGCACTCGAGCAGCGTGTGTTGTGGCATATATCCCTGATCTGATCAACTGATCAGCGGGATATATTTGCCACAACACACTAGCTCTCATGCTATATTGCTTAAATATACATGTTTGTTGCTATGGAGCTTTACGGGCCTCAGTGGGTTGAGTCATTCGTCTCTACCTCCTTAAGACATGAGCGCCAAGAGCACACCCACACCTCCATATTTGTATTCCAGTGGAAACCTAAGGGAGCGTCAAAGAACATCGACAGGCGAGTGAGTAAATGTGTCTCCCCACTTCCCATCACACACACACACACAGTCACACACCGCCATGCTAGGGAGTGTGTGTGTTAAGCGTCTGGGCCGGTGAACACAGGTTCTTTTGTTTTCTAACAGTAACTGGTGCTCCGACCCTCTCGTTCCTTTCCCATGACGTCCCGACTGACCCATTTTCCCTCCACTTTTTGAGCGACCTCCTCCTTAGACAAATAGGGTGAGTGAGGAGGAAAACATACACACTTGGCTCTGTATTGGACCCAAGGGCCATTCCGTCTTTCTCTCTCTCCAAATTTCTCACAAATTGTTTTTGGGCAACAGGAAGGAATCTGACAAAGCCTAATCTAATATCCAAGCTAATCAAACTGTTGAATGCACTCTAAGATTTCAAAGCCGTCATTCCACAGTGTCTACATCTGGATGCTGCAAAAGCCTCCGGGACAAACAAAGTCGCGTTCACCCCCATCTTTTCCAATGGCATCATCCCCATCTCGCTTCCCCCTTTACAGCTTATGGGATTCCCAAAGTCCCAATGATGATCTTCAGCTTACATACCTCCTACCAGACATCAATCCGTAAGTCGGCAGGGTTCAAAAGGCCAATCGTCCCAGTTGTGGACAGAGAGTGCAGATTTAAAACACTAATTCAAAGGGACGTGTGTGACAAACGCAGAGGAAAAGATGAGTGGGGGAGACCAGGATAGTCTTTCAGCGGTGGGTTTCCCCAGGCTGCTGAAGTCATCACACTGGACTGAGGGATGCACCAAGGCTGTTGCCTTCACTACTTTCTCCCTCCCCCTGCTGACATCTCTCTCTCTCTCTCTCTCTCTTTCCTCTCTGACATGAAGGCTTGGCATGGACTTCTGGTAAAAGATGGATTAAAGCCACACACATGCAGGAATCCATGGACATACAGTACCACAGGAATGAGTCCGGAAAACATGGCTGCTAACACTTCTGCCTCGTATAGGTGCAAAATCGCGTAAAAAAACACATTTATGCTTCAAAAGTCATAACAGTTCCTCATTTCTGAAGTTTATCTTGCATTTTCCCCATATGAACCAGCAGCGCAGGGACTTCTGGGTAAGCCTACAAAAATATGTCATCCCTGCGGTACTGTATTGGTGCTTTCACACACTCAATCTCAACTCATCTCCTCTCCCACGCACACAAGCATGCAGGCACACACACACACACACACACACACACACACACACACACACACACACACACACACACACACACACACACACACACACACACACACACACTTAAACACCATATTGCAGAGTGGTTGAGCAGATAGCTACCTTGTCCTTGGCTTCGCCAAGCTGGTCCTCCAGTTCAGAGAAGCTGAAGCCGGCCACGGTGATAAAATCGCCAATCACGGCCACAAACTTATCACCACGTTCCCTCGTCCTGCTCTGCTGGTACTGCAGCTCCTGCAGGAAGAGACGAGAGGCTTGAGACGATCAAACAGCAAAAAGCGGTCATCTTTTAAGGCAGAGGTATACTTCAAAACACTGTGCAGGTGAGATTGCTGTGGTCGGTTTCTTCTAAAAAAGCCAACATGCTAAATTCTATATCACCAAAAAGGGCTGCAGCCTAACTCCAGCAGAATGCACCCAGAATGATCAGCACTGACAGCAGCATGCACCCAGAATGATCAGCACTGACAGCAGCATGCACACAGAACGATCAGCACTGACAGCAGCATGCACCCAGAATGATCAGCACTGACAGCAGCATGCACACAGAACGATCAGCACTGACAGCAGCATGCACACAGAATGATCAGCACTGACAGCAGCATGCACACAGAACGATCAGCACTGACAGCAGCATGCACACAGAACGATCAGCACTGACAGCAGCATGCACGCAGAACGATCAGCACTGACAGCAGCATGCACGCAGAACGATCAGCACTGACAGCAGCATGCACACAGAACGATCAGCACTGACAGCAGCATGCACGCAGAACGATCAGCACTGACAGCAGCATGCACACAGAACGATCAGCACTGACAGCAGCATGTACCCAGAACGATCAGCACTGACAGCAGCATGCACACAGAACGATCAGCACTGACAGCAGCATGCACACAGAACGATCAGCACTGACAGCAGCATGCACACAGAACGATCAGCACTGCCAGCAGCATGCAACCGCGCTGGAAGTGGGGAGCTGCCGGGGCTGCAGCCCCCTCTGGTGGTGGCCTCAGCCCCTGCACCTTCCCTCCCACCAGCCAGCATGCTTCGGTGGCTTGTTCCTATTCTGTCGAACTGAAGTGGTGTGTGAAGTGTGTGTCTGTGTGTGTGTGTAGGTGGCTGTTAAATCTCCTATGGTGCGTTTGCCTCACTACAGTTTTATCGGGGGATGGGTTGGGCGAGGGGCATGCGCAAGCATGGGCACCCACTGGCACAGACATAAAGCGGCGCCCCTGATTCCATTCAAATTTTAAGACAATGTGCAATACAAGTGCCAACTTCCCGCAGCATGCTCGCACAAGGCCGCGCCGCGCAGCGCACTTTGCCATCTTGCACATGCACGCACATGCACGCGCAAAGTGCTTGGCGTGCAAGTCCGGGTATATGCGTCAGCCCCCCTTGTGGGAGATGGCTTCCCGCGCGCCTGGCAGCATGCACGCAGAATGATCAGCACTGACAGCAGCATGAACGCAGAATGATCAGCACTGACAGCAGCATGCACACAGAACGATCAGCAGCACTGACAGCAGTGTTCCTTTCTTTGGAAGCTTTGCATGGCCTGTCTGCGTCTGTGTGCCGGGTTGTAGTTAGCAGCCTAACAACTCTCTGCGTTGGCTTACACACCATCTGTAATGGCTGCTTATCTGTCCAAATCTGAAGCTGCTCCGTGGGAGGGAAGAACGTCTAATCGATGGCTTTCAGTGAAGCGCGCGTGTGTGTGTGTGTGTGTGTGTGTGTGTGTGCGCGCGCCCTCGTTTATGTGCATGTGATGGCAAACGTGACTCTTGGCGCTCCGAGAAGCAGTGGAACATTACCAGCACTTAAACACCTCACCCTGCTGCCCACCACTGCCCTGCTCAAAACATAATTACAGACAGGAGAAGAACCAGTGGGAGGGAACATGTGACACAAACACACAACAACTCACCGCCTCTAGAGCCTTCAGTCCACTCTTCATATTGTGCACCTCCTTTTCCAACTCTGCCAGACTAGAGAGAGAGAGAGGACACAGACACACGCACAGAGATCATCTTTGTTAAGCTTTCTACTGTATTAGCCTCTCAATTACTTTTCCACGGGTGTAATGGACTCTATTCGAATCAGGATGAATCTCATCCGAGTTAACCCCAACCCCCCCCCAGGTACAGCTCTCAGCATAAGTGGAATGTTTTGAATGACATAACTTTAGACTAGAGAGTGCCCTTATCTGCTGTGAAGAGGTTGCAGCAGCATGGTGAAAACAACAGAGGCATAATTGTGAGTGTGTGTGTGTGTGTGTGTGTGTGTGTGTGTGTGTGTGTGTGTGTGTGTGTGTGTGTGTGTGTGTGTGTGTGTGTGTGTGTGTGTGTGTGTGAGACAGTGAGTGTGTGTGTGTGTGTGTGTGTGTGTGTGTGTGTGTGTGTGTGTGTGTGTGTGTGTGTGTGAGAGAGTGAGTGTGTGTGTGTGTGTGTGTGTGTGTGAGAGAGAGAATGAGTGTGCGCTCACTTGACTTTGGCGGCTTCGGGTATACTGCTGAGGTCCTGCTGGATGTGGAGCGTGTCGGGGTAGTTCTTCTCGAAGATCATGATCAGGTAGTGCAACATGGTGATGCTCCTGCTCCATCATAACAGACAAATGCATAAGGATACATGAACCAACAAGAAAACCACACACTAAATATTGTAAATATTGTTGGTCTTTCATATTGTAAGTCTAAGTCTAAAGTAGGACTGGGCGATATAGACCAAAAATCATATATCTGTATTTTTAGGCTGAATGGCGATAAATATATCTGTATTTTCTACAAAGTGGGCTAAATGTTCCGTTGTAACTTGGTGCTTTCACAAAATATTTAGATTTTTGATCAAGATACATCATCATCTGTTATGTGGATTATAATGACTAAGTGGGTAAAGGCAAATAATAGACTAGCTAGAACAGTTCAGAAAATTACACCACTTTAGTGTAATGCAACCTTGAAAAAGAGGAAAAGACAACACTTATCCCATATTGATATTATGATATCCAAAATCGAAGACGATATCTACTCTCATATCATGATATCGACATAATATCGATATATTTCGCAGCCCTAGTCTAAATTCGATCTAGAAAGTGCCACAACAAGGACCATCTGGAACACTCCTCCTTTATTCGATGTCTGAGCCCACTTGCTGCGGTCACGGCAGGCCCACCTGTCTATGCTGGACTTGGTGTCGGCAATCTTGTTGAGGCTGGACACCTTGAAGCCGTAGGCGTTGCCCCGCTGGCCCTTGTTCATGAAGTTGCCGAAGGCTAGCACCACCTCCAAGATCTGGGTCAGCCGCTTGCTCCGGACCACTTCCCGAGACGCATTCAGGATGGCTGGAGGGGGAGGGAAGGGCGAGGGGGTTGTGAGAGAGAGAGAAGCAGCGGCAGAGGTCCAGTAGTTAGTGACTGATGTGAGTGCATGTGTACTTTATGTAACGCACCACTTTACATTACATAAGGATCTTGACTTTTCCATTTCCTTCAATTCTGTTTTTCCACTTGGCCCCTATGGACGGACACACACACACACACACACACACACACACCCCGAGCGTTCATGACCATCGATCAATATTGCCCGCCCGCAACAACTGGGCAAACTCAGTGGGGAAAGCCATCAGGTCCTTCCATCTCTCTCCATAAAACAGCGGGCTGAAGGGAATATTTGAAACAACATGGTGTCACTGTCCATCTCTTCCCCCTGGGAACGGACTTCTCTGGCAAAGTGCAGGTGGTTCCCCCATCACCACAGAGGAAACCTCAGTGTGAATGTGAAAATCATTAACAAAATCCATATTTTTATTGTTACGGCGCTGTCTGTCATGTGGCATGGGAACCGCTCCTCTGGCTCCACCCTCACTCTTTCTGCAGAATGCTGAAAAGCCTGGCTGCACTGTTGCTTGTTCTGAAGCAGCTCTATTGAACATGCTGGGTGGTCTGGGGAAATGTAGTCCCATCTAGAGTCAATGACAATGTATCATCCCTAATACAAAGGGGATGAGAAGGTTATTATGGGAATTGATGAACAGTGTGGTTTGGGCACATTTGGCTTCCACACCAAAGATTCTGGAGGCTTGTATCAATATGGGAACTCACAGGAGGATTATGTCTCTGCTCTTACTCTTAAAAGCTTCCTGGGTACTTTTCTTTCCATTCCTAGTGGCCAATAACATTATGCAGGAGGAGAAATGAGGATCAAATAGACTATCTGGCAGAAATGAGTTACAGTAAGCAAGTGCAACAGGCCTGAAGTGTCACTGAGCGCTCCATGCAAATGAAACACTGTTGGCACCAACGACAAAACAAGTATTAAGGGTGATTTGATCATCAAAGAGCAGAAAGGCATTTAGGCTTGGAGAGAAGTGTCTTAAGTAGCTCTGGATCAAATAGACACCCCATGACAGCTTGGTCATAAAACACACACAGCTCTATGGCCTTCATTGGAAGCCTTCCCCTTGCTTTTTCCAAGCGACTTGCAGTGTTTAGCAGAGAGACATGTGCCAGCTTTCCAAAACAGCCTCCCTGGTAACCTGGCTCTTTATTTAAGCTGGGTGGAGGGAACAACTGTAACATGCAGTTAGCCACCCTCGCACGCATGCACGCACGCACACACGCACACACACACACACACCCTTTTCACAAGATGTGAAAAGCATTGCTCAGTGTTCCAACCCACTGACATTTTTAGTCTCTCACACTTTTTTGGGGGGGTCTCTCCTAGGGCGTTTTACTATTCCAATCATATGAAGAGCTACTGTAAGCCTTCAAACCTTTCAGCTGTTTTGATCACAAAAGCAGGCTAATGACTATTTCAGCTAATGGATATTTCAGCCTCTTAAATGACTAATTACTGGATGTTGCCTCCAGTTCTCCTTCCTCTGCCTTTTTGTGGCCCCCAAGCTGTTTGTCCTCCTTACCTTCCACCTTTGGCTTGGTTTCTGCTAGACGCTCTGCAAACTTCTTCTTAAAGAACAGCGCCTGCAGTCTCTGCTGGTAGTGGTCAATCCTGACAAAGTGATGAAAGTGGCAGATGGAGGTGAAAAGAGAAAAAGAGAGTGAATTAGTGGTGTCTCCAGGGAGCCTTATTTCAAAGCTAGAAACCCCCCAAAACTCATCCAAAACTCCCTCCTCCTCCGCGTTCTAGCATGGAATAGGCTTCCGTCAAGTTGGAGAGTTGACACAGGGCATGTTCAACTTGCCCAAAGGTTCACTGAGGCAGGGGAGCGGCCATTTCAAAGAGGGGCCGGGGATATTGAATGGCAAAAAAAGAAAATAAGCAAATCCCAGGAGGTGTTCCTCACACCAAAGGGGATGCGGTCAAAAGGAGCGAAACTGAACAGGCTAATATTTCACAAAAGGAAATGAAAAGGTTTAATTATCAAGAACAAACAGTGACAGGGGCACACTCCGAGTCAAGATGGAGCTCATAACGCTCGCCACTGATTTAAAACTCTGCTCCCTGACGCCATCCGAGTCCTCAAAGAGTCTCCGTGACATCTTCTGATGAATGATGAATGGCCCCGTCCACCATCCCAGCTAGTATCCTATCCCTGCCTCCCCTCTCTGCTCAACAAGCTCATTCTCTTTGAAGAGCTATTGTGCTTTTCAATATTTAGGCACATCTTTGGAGCTGAGTGGCTGATGCCTTCATTCGGCCCAAACTCTGCAGTTTGTTCACTCACTGAAAGCTTTCATTTCAACTGAACGCCATCAACTGTCTGGCATGATGCTATGCAAACGTGTCACAACTGTAGACCAGAACCTCTCGCCACAAAAACAGGCATCGGCTTCATCAGCAAGGCCCGAAAGCCCCCTACTCTACCAAGGACCCTACCAACACCCCCCCCCCACACACACACACACACACACACACACACAAACCCCACCACCCCCTGAACACAGCTGAATCCCCCCCCCCCCCCCCCCCCCCGTCATGACCCGGGGACGGTCATAGGCAGGGTTGTGTACTCCTGGAAACCATCTGGACACCATCATCATTTCCGAACAGGCAAAGGTTTGTATTGCTTTGTGCCTATTTAACCCGGGCAATGCTAGGTACCATTGCTAGTTTTGTATAAATTGGACTTCACTTGCAATGTTGTGATTTGTCTTTTAAATATTTTACCCATTTTCTTTTATCTCTGAATATCGATATGACCGCGGCCCTACGCTGCATACTGACACTAAGACAAATTCAATTTTTTTTTGTCAAAAATTGTGTAATCTTGCATATTATGGCAATAAAAGTGATTGTGGTCGTGACATACAGTACGTACCTGCTCATCTCATAGAGGAAGCGGTCGGCCCGGGCCATGCGCTCTAGCTCATGTTTGTGCTCCTCCAGGAGGTCAATGTCACTTTTCTCTGGGACAAACTTCAGCAACTGCAAAGATGCAAGGAAAAGGTTAATCTCAAAGCTTCATTAAAATGTTAGTGATAACAGTAAAGATATTCATATATATGGCAGTATTTCCTTTACATGCATGCTGTAAAACTACTGCAGCAGCAAGACAAATGCAACCTGCAGTGCAACAGTCCATAAATATCCACATGAGTCATTCCTAAACTGCTACACCTGAACACTGGCAATAAAACACTGGAACACTGGAAATCAACAGCCATCACTTGCTGTTTTGTTCTAGGCCTAATGCTGATTGGGCAAAGTAGATCCAAAACTCCATTGAGGTTAAAAACCCCATTAATCAGTGGCTATTGGATATTACTTGTTTTGAGACAAAACAATATCTACTGTATTTCCTTTCCCCAGCCAATCAAATCAATATGCAATGTTTGCAGCAGCCAATAACAATGATAACTACAACAACATAACAACAATAGACTTAATACAGTGAACCTCTTACTGTACTGTACTGCTCTGTTACATGTATATGACTTCATTTATTCAACCTTACCTGCTCCAGCATGTCTTTGGCTAGCTCCTCCCTCTCATCCATCTCTAGGATTGCCCTCTTGATTTCATCATTGCTCATTTTTAACCTGCGAAGGGAACAATTGGACATTTTGTGTTTTAGCAATAACACCACGTACGTATGTTCCTTATGTCACATAGAGGCACAGAACATTTTGATCAATGCACAATGTTTTGGATCAGTGCTCATACAATGAGGAAATTGAATAATTACGACAGTTATTCAATGGGAAAGTTACATAACAGTTGGATGGTGTCATCATTCACAGAAGTCCATTCACACCTACTGTACACTTAAATACATGTCTCATTGGATATCTGTTTTAATGATAAACTGGCCAAGTTACAAACACAATGCACACATAACAGGCCCAGCATCACTGTGAATGATCTCACTAATCACTGTGACTAATGTCCTGGACCAGTTGCCAGCTGCTGTCAGCAAATGATCAATGTTTAGTGTGCTAGAGTTGTGATCAATAACAGTATTGTTAGGGTGTGCAACAAAGCCCTATCGACCTTATTGCTGACCCCATTTGGGCCTAGTTTGTGCCCTGGGGTCATTTTGCTATTGACAGGAAACTGAGTTCAGGAGGGTTCAGGAAGCCTGTATATTGATCTGTCATCGGTGTCAGGATTCAAAGTCTCTGAGGGGTCTCACATCTTTACTATTAGGGGGGATACCAATGGCAACCATATTGCAGGGTGAGACTTAAAAGATCCTAATTGATTCCGGTTTAGATATAATGTGGCTGAATGCCCCTTGGGAAGGGAGTCAATTCTATGTAGAGAAATTATATAGGGATTCACGATCCTTGTATTTTTAAAGAAAGTAATCTGAAAAGCATAGGTCATTTCAAATTACCACTCCTTGGTGCATCCTTACCTGGACAGTGTTTTTCTGTCATATAACCAAGCCTGCTCTTTCCTCCAGACTGAATACATTGACGGTAATGCAATTAGGCTAACAGATGTCCTTACGAGTCCATTAAAAACACATTTCCTGTACCAAACATAAGAAGCACCTGCTTGAAACAGCTCTCGAATGACTTACGTCTCTAACCCCTGACCCAAAGGCCTGTGGGCTTCAACTTCACTTTCCATGTGCTTGAGTCTGCTGAGGGCATCTTTTCATTATTCTAATCCAATAAATGGATCATGACTTGTTGTTTACTGATGTTATGATGTATAATATGTATAATATATAATAACATAATTCAGCATTCTGGCTGGGACGCGTACTTTGAAAGCAGGATGACACAGTTCTGTGCACGTCGGCCGTCGATGACTGACAGCTCTTTGACCTTCCGTGTGCTGACGTACAGGTCGTCCATAGAGCCTGTCTCTTTCTGCAGAAAGACAGATTAAGACAGAGATATAGGTTAGTTTTGAGGGTGAAAACAATATTATACAGTTTATACATCATGTACATGTTATCATTGTCTTGTTCAGAAATGACATGACCCCTACAACTTTTAAGCAAACGGCAATGTGTGTAGATTAGAATCTACACTGTAGATGAGATGATGAGCTTTTCAATAAACGTAACCATCGCCAGTTGTTGCTGTTTGACCAACACCATGGTCAAGTTCAGACCAAAGTGTTGCACTCTGTCCAAATGCTTCAGCAAATGTTGGCCAGAGGTTAATTAATTTCCCTGACCTGGTTTTGCAGCAGCGTATTTCTGAGGGACGTAATGCAATATACATTTCTGAGGGACATAATGCAAACTCTGAATGTAGTCGTGGAGGGAGGGTGTACGAAAACAGATCGAGAAAAGCCATGAAACACTGAGCTCCGCAAATTCACGCTGGTGCGAGCAGAAAATATAAAGCAGGTCCTGGGAGAAGAGTTTTTTGGTGAGTCACCACTGAAAACACAACGCAAGCGGACCTATAAAACTCTCAGAGGAACAGGAAACACTGTTCAAAACTCGGTCCAGGCCTGTCAGATATTTTTGTAAGCTTCACACAAATGTAGCATTAAAAATCCACAAGGGGAAAGAACACATGTCTGAAAAACCCAAATGTTAAATGCATTCTATTTATGGTGCGAGCTGGTTTTCCCGCCTGCCAGAAAAGGTCCTTTCTGCGGTTACAGGGCATGACGTTATGTCAAACACATGCGGCTTGTAAAGAAAGTGTCTTTTTTCCGTGCCCGCATTGACCTACGCTGACTGGCAGCGAATAGCGTTGGCACGGGGTAAGGGGGACAACTCCCATTGGCCGGGCCTGCCAGAGCCGTTTCTACCCACGCGCTCAAGGCATCCATGCCAGCTTGACGTTTATGAGCATTCAGCAAAAGTGCAACTGGAGACTGGTGCCGCCTTCTCTCTCTCTGAGGATGATCTTTTATAATAGCTATGAAGGTGATTGAAATGTGGACGAGGTGTTTGTTTTTGTGTGTGCAAGGCAACATTTCTTCAAGGGCTTTATCAATATTTATGGCGGTCTCGCTCCAATTCAGGTGATTATGATGAATTAAGGCAATGAAAGATGATTACAGTAATTACGGTAATTATTTGGGATGTGCAGGTTAAACAAGACAAGACAATGTTCAGGATGAATAAGGCAATGGCAATGAAGATTAATGCTGCATTTACATTTGGGATTTTTGAACCTCAAACCAGGGAAAGTGTAAAACAGTAACCAGCGATACATCATCTTTATTCAGGTGCTTCCTATACTGTATGCCTGCTATTACAGTGGTGAAAACAGTGTTATTTCGGAGAAAAATACGTCCTAGATTGAGGTTCATAAATCCCAAGATACTTTAAAGAAAACGTAATACAAGTAGACAGTAAACATATCCCATAACCAGTCCAGCAACAAGTAATATTGACCAAAGACCCTTGAGGGCACATAACTCTCCTTGTTTGCTGCCCGCTGCATAGCAGAAGAGAAGGGCACAGAGCAATGGAAGTAGGTGGTAGAGAAGCTGGAAGAGCCTTGACTCACCTGTTTGAAGGATTGGTTAGTGAGCAGCTCCTGCCCAGGCAGTCGGAGAGTGCAGAGAGAGACCAAAAAAATTGAAAACACATGCAAAGATTAGCACTTCAAGCGGCAAAAGGTGGCAGAACTACAGTGGTGTTTGGAGCAGAGAGCTACAACTATGCACACTACAAGCAGAACTTGGGAAGCCTCTGTGAGACAGGAATGTCACCTACTTCTTCAGTCGTTAGGGGCTCATGAAATGTATATTGGTGGTTGGAATAGCTCCGTGCCGCATTGGTGAATAGACATTTAAACTCTGTTCTATTTTGCTTGTATTCTTAAAAGGGACCATGATTGTTCAAGTGTACTCTTTTTATTGCATCTACATCTGTCTTGAAATGGAAGAAGGGGAAAATGAAAAATGAATGTGGTAACTAATCCTACAGAGGGTCAATATAAACAAAATACTCTTTTGAAAGAATGACCAACGAAAAGCTTATAAAAGCAATTACGGCGTATATAAACATTGGAACACTGTCCAGTCGAATATCTCACTTGCCAAATGGAACGGAGTTGTCATAGTCAGAGAGACCTTGGGTTTTATGAAGCTAAATCTGTAGAGATCTACATTTAACTGCTGGCGTGTGCCAATGAAAACTCTCACTGTATAAATAAATATCCCTAATAAATCACTGTCAGCAACAACCTCAAATGACCCATTACTCTTTAATAAAATCAACAAAGAGAAGTTCTGCATTTAGTTGTCAAAAGGCTTTGAACTGTGCCAGTAAAATGCATTGAAAAGGCTTCAACAATGGTAATGCCTCTATAGAGACTATCTGTTGCTCTCCCATTAAGGCTTTAAGAGCTTGTTTGTAAACCATTATTACTAGAAACTAATTAAGGATTAATTGACCTTCCACTTAAACCTATTTGAGGCAGTTAAATCAAATTATCACATGATAAGTGCTATGTAATTAGTTTAACTATGGTAACACAGGATGAACTCATTGCTATGTACTGTATGCTAGCTTCTTGAAGTGTAGAGTAGAGGCGTGCACACTGCAATTATCCTAATAGTCGGCTCAAGATTCAGCTCCGTTCAATCAATTGCTGCTTTATTTTAATATGCTAACCTCAATATTCCTTTGCTGTATCATAGGGCATTCACAACTACTACATTTTAATAGTCATCAACGACTCCCAAAAGGTAGTCGACTAGTCAATAAGTCATGTGATTATTTTTTCACCCAATAAAAAATTATAAATTCTCGTCAAAAAGGTCTAAAAAACAGCCAGTGACAGCCGTTTCCTTTGTGTGTGTAATGCATGAGCCCATGAAGACCTGGCCTGCTCCACACAGCCCCCAAACAAATGCTTGAAGATATGAGGGCAAGCTTGAGCTCTGTGGTGTTTCTACAATAAGCCATTCAGGAGTGAACAGCTGCTAATGTTAGATGGAGAGACTTTCAGACATCCTGGCCCTTACCCCAGCGCGCACACACAAATACACACCCATTCAATCCCAGTGGCATAATTCATCACTTCAATGGCAAATCAAACTTGCAACAATAGCGGGCCACAGATATCTGTTCTTGTACCCCCCCCCCTCCCAACACAACACAACACATACACGCAGCAACATACTGTATGCCAAAAAATCCACTGCATTCCAGAATGGTGTATCCCAAATCCCAATCCCTAACAACCAAAAGCGAACCTGCTGTCTCTGATAGGCCGAGAACATCTTCTCTATGTCCTTGAGGTCGAGGGTCTTGAAAGCTCTCAGGTCATCGATGTCGTGCCAGATGGTGCCGGTGATCTTATTCTGAGGAGCAGGGGGACATAAGAGGCGACACAGGGGGAGATACAGCTGAGATGAATACTCTGTAGCTCATGCCATGAATTATAAAGGTGCTTTTTTGGCACATAGACAAAAAAAACTGAGAAAAAGAAATCAACAAATGCATGTGAAGGTAGACACAGGAAACCCTATGTGGGCTTATTCTGGGTCTCTGCCAAGTATTGCTACTGCTGTTCAGATACATTTACGTGAGATTAAGGATCAACGTACTGTATGTGCTGAATTTGTTATGCAATGACATTAGCTCCTCGCTATATGACCAGCAAGATGCAATTATGGAACGGCTCATACTTTACTCCTGATATACTCCTTTAATCTGATTATGAATCTACCATATTTTTATATTATGGACATTAGGTCATGCTCACAATATGATGCCATAGGATTTAGAGCTCTAAAATGAAAACCTTGAAATTCAAACTATAAGAACAGGTTTATTTCAGATACTCATTCGTTTGGGCCAACATTTGGTCCATCATAGTATAGGGTTTCAACTGCAGTAAAAAAAAATTAAAGGATCGAATACAATGTTTTCATACAACAGCAGCGTCAGGATGACGGAAGCACAAGGAAGATGTTTGACGATATTGTGAAAAAGGGCCGCTGTTCTCTCACCTCTCCTAGCTTGGCCCAGTTGAAGGACTTGAGGGGGTGAGAGGGCTGTGGGATGGACTTGGAGCGCAGGGTGCTGCTCGTGCCAAAGGAGGGCGGCGGAGGCGGAGCTCCAAACATGGGCGGGGCTCCGGGCGGGGGAGGGGGGGCTCCAGGGGGGGGAGGCGGCGGGGGAGGGGGTGGGCAGCTGAAGGGTAGAGGAGGCGGAGGCGGAGGGAAGCTGCCACTCAGAGGTGGAGGAGGTGGGGCCATGGGGCCACCAGGGGGCGGAGGAGGGGGTGGGAAAGACACACTGCCGCCCTGTTGTGAGGAAAGAGAGGAAATAAGAGATACGTTAAGATTATTATTTTTGTTTTGTTTTTATTTATAGTTAATTTTTTTAATAATAAGCGGCCCTGCTCACAGCGATATCATGGATGCGTGTGGACAGGTCCATGACTTGCTCCTTGGCTGAGCGCAGCTCCACACCCTCACGCTGGAGCTTGTCCTTCATCTTGTTCAGAGTCTTCATCATGTCTTCCTTCTCCTGGGTCTTGGTCTCACACTCCCGCTCCTTCCTCTCTAGCTTGGCTAGCAGCTCTGCATGATCTGGGAGGAGGAAGAGGGGAGAGGACTATTAACATGGTGTAAGCAGAGGTAGACAGTCATTGATTTGTGCAGAGAGACATAAGAAACAGAACATGAATGCATTCACAAAAGCACTTAAATTGGCCTCTCTTTTTACTAGCTGAAATGAGATGCATTTTCTCTTTCAACCTGCAGAGGGCAGTGTGTCAAACAAGTCTTACCTTTCCTGAACTTCTCTGCCTGTTCTCGCCACTGTTTCACCTCGTTCTCATTGACCAACCTGTGAACAGACAGAGGGACGGATCAAAACAAAGTCAGACAGATAATACAGAGAGACATAGAGGTTTAAAAGACAAGCTGTTCATTCAAATCCATTAATAAACACAAAGCTTGCAGGTAATCAATTGCAGTCCAACCTAGTCAATAGAAGACATTTTGAGGAAAAACATGGACTGGAAATTATCCTCATTGACAATCATTGCCACTTCCTATTTGTGAATGGAATTTGTATTTATTGCCTGGGGAATTGACTGGGTTGAAATGCATTTTACCTTGTTAAGCTGCATAGCACAACGTTAATGCTAAAATCAATATTGCCAGGTTGGAATCAATGAGTGTATATTCATGGTTATGAAAGTTGGCAGTCAGTTCAGCTGGAAGTTTAAGGTTAAACTAGGTTATACTGTAAATCCCATATGAAATTGAGTTTCAGTCATGTAATAGTTGGGTGTTCATGGTAAAGTAGGGGCAGTCAGGGAGACTGCAGGTGGGTATAAAGGAAACAAATAGGAGGTCAAAGTAAAACTACTGAATTAAGGAGAACGTTATGAGACATGAAATGAGGGGAAGAGAGATTGTAAAAGTGAAACCTGGTGCATCGGTGGTATCCATGGCTAAAGATGGGGGAATAGAGACGTTTCAGTGACGATTTTAAAACCAACAACGATAGTGAAAGAGCAAGAGAGTAAGTACAGGACAGAAGCCTAGTTATGAGCTACAACTCACAGCAAGAATAAAATAACCTCGCTGTGGTAATGATTCACGCTTAAGTGGTTGTAATCAATTCTCAAGAGAAAGCCCACAAGGCAATTTAAGGGCAAATTAATCAGTTTGAGGTCTTCTAATTGCCTGTTACTTAACGAACAGAACTGCCTGAACTTGATTACGAAGTCAATCCTTCTTTAATTACAGCTCAAGCAATGTGTCATGGATCCCGTCATAAAAAAGACATGCAATCACTTTATTGTCCGCTACTCTGAAATAAATACCTTTACATAGCTGGGGAAAAAATGTGATTTGGAGAAGAGTGTTAATTTGGGGTCAGGCGCGCAAGGAGTCAACGTCATACGGACCGCGGATGATTAACGACTCCGTCCCTCATTTGTTTTAACAGCGTAACCCACCCACCACCCCCCCCCCCCCCCCCCCTCCTGAGCCGCCACGGCACGAGACAAACGTTTCACCCGTTAACCATCAGGGCCTCCGGGGCACAGCCAAAGAATGAGGAAATCTCAGTTTATGTACGCTTTTTCCAGGCATAATTTACTCTCTGAGAGTTTATGGAAACACAACAAGACTTTGGCATCAACGTAAAGAGAGGGGGAGGTTTTGACCGCTATAATGGATCTGCAATTGACAGCTTAGCCGCCGTGTCTAAACTCGCTCTCTGTGTGCTACTGGAAAGAATTACATTCAAGTGTGCTGATTGCACAAACAATGGAGGCTGAATTAGTCCATAGAGTGGGAGGCGGCACGGGCCAAGGTTTACCACGCTACATGCTTTATGGTGCTTTCATCACCGAGACTAAAGACATTAATCACTGATCTGAAGCTTGGTTTAGAAATGACAGAAATGTGGAGACCGATACAGGAGAAAGATGAGAGAGGGAGAGAAAAGAATGACAGCAAGTCAAACAGAGGGAACCTGAAGCAAACTGGTGAAGAGAAATGTACACCCCCAGAGCACAGAGAGAGAGAGAAAGGAGTAGAACATGAACTCTATGGACAAAGCCCTGAATGCCATCTTTTAACGCTGCATACGCTCAGCAGACACCGCAGACCTTGGCTTGCGAACACTAGTCCAGATTCCTTTTCAAAATTCATCGAAACCTAGACCTCAAAACCCAATGAATGTCAGTGACCATTTGAAAAACAATCTCCCGAAGCAACAACGTAAACGGCACCGCTGGTGACATACAGACATCAACCATTTCCCCAAGTCAAGCAGGTGGTTTTATTTTATGAAAGGTTCATTTCTCCCTGCAGTCTTCCCCATCAAACCCACTGACTGCTTGGCCGCACCTGGACACGGCCAGCTCGCCTGCCTAATGCGATTAGAGACATTCTCCTTTTGATCTCAGGCGTCCACTTTCATGCCAATTCACCGCTTCCTCCCTTCCTCTGCCCACGACCCCATGCTGCCGCCTCACCTCCCCATCCTGTCCAATCACATTCTTCGCTCGCGCTACTTGTGAAATAGCTCAAAATACGCCAATAGCCAGGCTGAGACAGGCTGCTTATTTTTTTAATGATATATGTGGTTACTGGTTTATTGTGAATGGTTTGCCTTGTTGATGCGTACGCCAAAGCTCGGAGGCACAAGTCATGATCTTGCAGCGCTTATCCGCCTCGCAGCCACGCCTCGCTTATTCCGACATAAAAGTGCACACTGTTGAAATGAGTCTCGTCTTTGATCTTAGTGCGAAGTGATGCTGAGAGGATGCATTAACCACTTAGATGTTTCCAGAAAGTGGAGAGCCTGTTTACAGCCTCTGAGGGTGAAAAGACATGGAGTTTGTGCTGGCATTAGAGTGCACTTAACTCTCTCATCATGGTCTGGAACTCAAGGAACTACTTCCTCGGTCAAGGGTTCTCAACCTTTTGTAATTCTCACCTGTGATTGTTAAAACATTTCCGAGGACTAACTTCCCAAATAAATGATAGGCTATCATTCGGATACCTTGATGTGAGAGGTCCTCCGCAGCCCACTAGATGGCGTTCTGAGGCCCACCAGTGGGCCACAGCCCAGTGGTTGAGCCCACTGGGGTCACCCCTTATTATCTTAAGATGATTGATAAATACAATATCTGATATAGACTGTCATGTTTTGTGCCATTTAGATACTGATTGAAAACACTATGACTGCTGTGAGGGGGTATTCAAAACAGCAACAATCATCCCCATTCCCAAACAGCAGAAAGTGACCAGTGACCTGGCGCCCAATAGCCCTCACGCCCATAGCCAGCAAATGCTTCGAAAAGCTGGTTATATCACAGATCCGCCCCACACTCCCCCCGGACCACGACCCGCTACAATCCGCATACCACCCCAACAGGAGCACAGCGGATGCAGTAGCACACGTGCTCCACACCGCCCTCTCCCACCTGGAGGGGAAGGACACCTATGTGAGAATGCTGTTCGTGGACTACAGCTCAGCATTCAACACCATAGTACCCTCCAGGCTGGTAAGCAAACTCAAGGATCTGGGACTAAGCCCAGCAATGTGTGACTAGATCCTGGAGTTTCTAACAGACCGCCGCCAGGTGGTGAGAGTGGGCAACCTCACCTCCTCCCCACTGACCATCAGCATAGGAGCGCCACAGGGGTGCGTCTCCAGCCCCTTCTGGTATGACCTCTACACCCACGACTGCGTGGCGACTCAAACTTCGAACACCATCGTGAAGTTTGCAGACGACACAGCGGTCGTGGGGCTGATCTCCAGGAGCGACGAGACGGCCTACAGAAAGGAGGTGGAGGCCCTGGAACAATGGTGCCAGGACAACCACCTTTCTCTGAACGTCTCCAAGACAAAGGAGATCATTGTAGACTAAATGGTAAATGGCCTGCATTTATATAGCGCTTTTATCCAAAGCGCTTTACAATCAGTAGATAATCTACATTCACCCATTCATACACCGATGGCGGCAGGCTGCCACGCAGGGTGCCTTCACACCATCGGGAGCAAGGAGGGTTAAGTGTCTTGCCCAGGGACACAGCGACAGCAGCTGGGAGGGAGCGGGGATCGAACCGCCAACCCTTGCGTCATTGGCCGACCCGCTCTACCTCCTGAGCTAAAGCCGCCCCAGACTACAGAAGGGGGGGGGGCGCACACCCCCCAATCACCATCAACGGCACAGTGGTGGAAAGGGTGGACAGCTTCAAGTACCTGGGAGTCAATATCCACCAGGACCTGACATGGGCCAACCACACCGCCACTGTTGTCAAAAAGGCCCAACAGCGACTACACGGACTCAGGCGCCTGAAGAAATTCGGGCTAAGGCCAAAAATCCTCAGGGACTTCTACAGAGGCACCATTGAAAGCCTGCTGACTGGTTGCTTCACCACCTGGTACGGGAACTGCACCACCATGGACCACAGGGCGCTAAGAAGGGTGAGGCGCGCGGCCCAGCACGTAACAGGATGTGAGCTGCCAGAACTGCAAGATCTGTACAACCAGCGGTGCCTCAGGAGGTCCCTGAAGATCATCAAAGACACAAACCACCCCCACAACAGTCTGTTCACCCTGCTACCCTCAGGGAGGAGATACAGGGTCCCAAGAGCACGCACAAATCGCTTGAGGGACAGTTTCTTCTCGCAGGCCACGAGACTCCTTAACATATACAAATAGTGTAGTAGCTGTACTGTACCGCACTGCAGCTGCTACCATCATGTATGACTAATGTTCAACAGTATGTTTAATTAGGTAGCTACTTGCACCTAACAGAATGTTATTATGTTTAATTATGTTTAAAGTATGTTCATGCCATTTGCACATATGTGCAGTGAATACGCCACTCTCTGTGGCGGGTCTACTGCTTTATTGCTTGTTGCCTCTTGTTTCTTTTTTGCACTATGTTGTAACGGAGCCTACAGCACAAGAATTTCACACGTGATACTTGTACTACGGAGTGACAATAAAAATCTTGAATCTTGAATCTAGGTACTTTTCTGCTCTGATGATGGATAAAGATGTGCAGTCACTTACATGCGGATGATGTTCTTGACGCTGAAGTTGTCGAGCGGGGCGGCGTCGGGGTCCTCACCCTTGTCGTCCTGTAGGACTATCTGCTGGAGGATCCTGTCTAGGAGCTGCCAGTGCTGCAGGCTGCCACCTCCACGCTTATCTGGGTATGGAGAGACAAAAATACTGAAGGTTAGACTGATATTGTTGTTGTTGTTGTCGTCGTCCCTTTTATCATTATTATTATTATTATTATTACTTTATAATTGTTATTTTTATTATAATTTAATTTTATACGATGGAGGTTCCTCCCGGACCACACATACATAAAAACAGCAAACGCATTGTTTTCATGCTCAATTTTCATGTGCATGCTATTACTAGAATGCAACATCATAAATGAGATATGCTTGCTGTCTCAGGGGCCATCTTAAAGGGGCCATATTATGCATTTCTTAATTTTGTATCATATATATGTTGTTACAATCTTGGATGGTCATATTAAACATGGGCTAAGCTTCAAATAAATAGGTGAAAGTGTTTTAATGTTACCCCCATGAACCCCCCCTCCCCCCACATGAAGTCTCGTAGACGAGAGGACATGGATTTGTGCGAGAGCATAGTTCTAGTGACGTCAGTAGAAGTTGTTACCATGGTGATGCCAAGCCTAGCCCGGGCCGGCAGCGCGCTCGCGCACCCCATAGCCTTCACCCTGCCCCTCTCTTCCCTGTTCTGACAATTTGCTCCAGTAACCTAACCCCGCATCACCACCAGGCTCTCTCCAACCTGGCTGTCTGGGACTAAACTAACACAACAGTAGTCTCATGGAATAACGGATTCCAGACCGCAAAAACAAGGAGACAACTTGGAAGTGAGCCAGGATGTAGGACTGAAGTGGTAAGTTCTGAAAATATGTTTGGTATGTTTCTCATTCCAGCATCGGTCCAATGTGCTGCTAGGAAGCGCTAACGTTACTTACCGGCTGGGTAACGTTAGCACTTGCTATTATGTTAGCCTAGCAGCACAGCTGCCTTATAGACATGAACAACTGATGAATGACAAAGGCACACATTTTCAGAACTTGTAACATTAGTCCAACTTGCTGACTTCTCCAAGTCCTCATTTTGGTTTGGTCCGTGTAGCCTTTGCTAGGAGAGGCACACTTATAGTCACAAGCTTTTGGGAAGTTAGCTAACTAGCTACATTAGCTGTTGTTTTTTGGCTTGAATGTGATGACATTGATTAGTGTGAAGCTCCCTGGGCAGGGTGTAACGTTATGGCGGCCGCGGTAATAGAATCCCTGCTCGGCCAGCCACCGAAGGAAATGTCCGGGTGCAGCCCGGGCCTAGCGGAGCTGTAGATAGCTAGGGGGATGTTGATATATCAATTGATAGCTTGCTTTACGTCCAAGTCACGTTTTTCATCGATGGTCAAATTCGTTTTGACAATCCGTTGCTCGTTGATATAATTGTTTTACAACTACCAAATTTAGTAGTTAAAGCAGAGATCGTCTGTCTGTTTCTGTTATGAATGACTATCTATCTATCTATCTATCTATCTATCTATATAGATAGATAGATAGATAGATAGATAGATAGATAGATAGATAGATAGATAGATAGTCAGACAGACAGATAGTCTCGCTTCTACAGCGCTAGCTCTCTGGGCAGAAGTTTGCAAACACCAAAACTCCCCGCGCTGCCCGCCTGGAGTATTTCCCGGAGGGTGGGGGTTTAGGGACAGGACCTAAAACAGAGCATTTCAGACAGAGGGTGAACTGAAGGGGGCAGTGAGAGCCAGGACAAGATAAACAATGAGTTTTTTCAACTATGACTGATGCAATAAGTTACTCTAGTGGAGGGCGCCAACAATAAAATAATAATACATTATATTAGCAAAATATGGGCCCTTTAAGTTAACCTTTCACCAGCTTTTAGGACTCTATAAATCAGCCATGCCCACACTTTTTTGCCTTGCGAGCTACTTTTAAAATGACCAGCTCTATATGATCTATCGAATGCGGGGGAGGAAGAGGGAGAGAGACAGAGATGGTGTCTCGAGTCACAGCACAGCTTACACAGCAGCTGTTGTGAGGATGGACAAGATTTGGAGGGGGGGGGGGATTTTTATGAATGGCACACGATCTACCAGCATGGCCTTTGCGATCTACCGGTAGATCGCGATTGACATATTGGGCACCCCTGCTATAAATGGTTTACCTGTCCTGGAAGCATCTTTGTGAATTTGATCAGTATCAGTTGACTAAAAAAAGTGAGTCAAGTAAAAATGACTTGTAATCAGGCTACTTACATGGCATCTGTAGGCAGTGTTGGAGGATGGAGAGGAGGTATGGGTAGGCCTCTGTGTGGTTCAGCTTCTTCTTGATCAGCTCAAACATGGCACCGGCACTCTTGGTGTCTACATGGGACTGTTGAAGAAAGTGAGAGATAATTAGTCCCCAGTAACTCTTAAACTATACAATAAATTTGATGGTTGTTCTGTGTGACTTAGGATGAAGACAGCCAAAATAGTACAGTCCCTGACAGCAACTTGAGAGCAAAATGTACTGTTGTCTCAAGGAACGATTGATCGATAACTCACCATATCAAACCGTTTGGCTAGTTCCGAGTCGTCCTCGTTCCGCACCATCTCAAAGAAGTCCAAATGCCTGGAGAGACAGAGAGAGAGTACAGTCCAATGAGATTGAACGATGTGGTGAAATTTAGAGTTGTTGTAATACCTCCCTACAGACCTAGGGGGTGCTATCTGCAGTAAACTGCTCTAATCTAGGACTTCCTGTTTTAGGTAATATAGACATCTGAATAGAGAGCCACAGAAACGAGTCCGGAAATCATCGATGCTAACAGTCCTGGTTCTTCACTGTTTTCGCCTATGGGAGTTTTGAATGGGTTTTTGGCGCGATGCTTCTAATAATCTCTCTGGGCAGGCTTAATCAAACGCGAACCAGTGTTTAGTAATATCATCTTCACACACGACACGAGGACCACTTTTACGAGTTTTGAAGCTTTTACGTGCCGTTAAAAGGGCGGCTAGCTAGCAAACGGCTAAATGAGACTACACTCTTGAGTCGATGGGGATATATGTATACGTCAATAACGTCACCACTTCAAAGGACGAACACGGAAATTCCCTTTCCCTCACCTGGTTCAGCCCCGTTCAGCCCGGGGTAATCAGTGCACAAATCAACAATAGTCCAGGTTGAGTGCTGACGTGACGTGGAAGCCTATGCGACAGTGTGTAGTTCTGGATTAGCTTAGCTCGAGCTTTTTACTTCTAGGGCTCGCATTTATGCTACAAAACTCATGAAAGTGGTCCTCATGTGTGAAGATTATCCGACGGAACTCTGGTTCGCGTTTGATTAATCTTGCGTTGCCCAGAGATCGTATTTGAAGCATCGCGGCAAAAACCCATTCAAAAATCCCATAGACAGAAACAGTGAAATACGTCATCCCTGCGGCTCTCTATGGTGTGATTCTGGGTCAGTCCCCTAAGGAGAGAGAGGAGGAGGGGGCTGAACCTGGGCTCTGTAGACTTTGTTTTTGTAAATCAATAATTTTTATACTTTTTAAATTCTAGTTTATTGGTTTTTATTATTTTAGAATAGTAATTTCACCACAAAACGACTACAATTAATTTGTAATTAATTTGGAAAGTCTAAATGTTGGATGCAGTTTCCAGTCCAAATTTGTGAAGTGGATATACTACTGGTTGATTGGTCATTGGGTCCCAGCCTCACCTAGTCTCACGTAGTCAGACCCACCATTGACGTCATCAAGCTTCCAGCGACGGAGGGTCTGAATCCCAAGTCTGAATTCACACGAGACTTCCGCCGGCGCCAGGCAGATGGCGTAATCTGGTTGGCTGGGCTGTGACGGAAGTTACGTCATACAGCGCGTCATACAGCGCGTCATACAGCGTGCCTCCCATATTACAGTCCGTTCAGTGGAACACCGTGAAGCACCATGAAGAGGGAAGCGATAAAAGGAGCGACCAAACAGTAGACCTGTCTTGCAGGACCGTAGTTTATCTCTATTGTCCGAACTGAATGATTTGGAGCAAAGAAGACAGCCAAAGTTTGCAGTTTTAGCCGGCGTGGTGGTGAAGTTGATGTTTTCACCCAGGGTCTATTTAGCTGTTGCACCCATTCTGAATGCACCGCCCATGTGGTCCGTGGTTGGTCAATTCATGTGTCTGTCACGCATGTTTTTTTTTTGTCTTGGGGGGCGGGCATTAACCACTTTTGAGAGTTGTGCTCCAGACGTAGATAACATGTACGGCTGGCACTGCGAGACTAAGCCTCACCTATCCAGAGTGGCGTTCTCATGCTCTCGGAGCTTGTCGATGACTGGCTGGATGCCCAACATCAGGAACTCGTACCTAAGGTGGAGGCGGAACTCCAGGTTGTCCTAGAAATGCAAGGAGAGGGAATTAATTTTATGAGGTGATTTTATGAATCCACCATGAAAAAAGTCAAAAGTTCTATATACCGGTACTTTTAGACCTCTGCATTGATATTGAATACATTTTTATATCCAGATTCACAGTAAAAATAAAAAAAACGATTAAAAAAAGACATGATTCACATGATTTTTTCTCTCCTGCCAAATATTGAAAATTCATTCAACCAAATTTCCGCGAGACTTGTTTGACAGCGTGTCATCTGAAAGGCCTGTGGATGTTGGCTCTGACCTCTCCAGCTCCGGCGTTAAGCACAGCATTGATGAAGGACATGATGGCTGTCTTCAGGTTGACCTCGTCTCTGTAGCGGCCCGTACTCTTGTCCAACTCGTTCAGCAGCGTCTAGACGATGGGGACAGACAGGAGAGTTAATCAGCAAGTGTGTCCTTGATAAGAAAAACTATTTTAGCACCAACATCATCAGATAGAAATGCTGACAAATGGGTCAAAAGACACATGTTAATAGCTAGTTTATAACAGTCATTCCATCCCTCTTCCACTGACCCCGACACATTTTCACACATTAAGCATAATACAAACTAACATTAAAAGGCCCATAACTTCTGAATCACTCAGCTCCTGTGTTGTTAGCTTAGCCTGGGGTGGCGTGATTTACCACGCACGCGGGGGACTTGTGAGACCCGGCTTGTTGACACAGTCCTGCTAGTCACTACGGCACCACTGCACACTCACGGACCCCCCTATAGTCCCGCCTGCATACTCCATAACTCTGGATGTCCTCACGTGCCTTTAATACGGCCGATGTGTTGACTTAACCTCAGCTGTGAGAGTGTAAGTGTATGAGCCGCTACAGAGCGAGGCTCCAACTCATCAAAATGACCACAGCATGATTCATCCTCTCTTCGCCAGAGTATCACCCTCAAATATTTTGTCTGCCCTTTCCCCCTAAAGTCTAGATGCCTCATGTCCTCTCCTCAGCAATGGCAAGTATGTGAGTGCTCAGAAACAGTTCAAATAAGGGGCGCTCAGGTAGTGCAGCTGCGGCGGTAGATTTCCTGCCTACCAACACGAGGGGCGCAGATTCGATCCCCCGTGTTACCTCCGGCTTGCTCGGGCACCCATACAGGCACAATTGGCAGTGTCTGCAGGGGGGAACCTGGATGAAGGAGATGTGTCCTGATCGTTGCACTAGCACCTCCTCTGGGCGGTCGGGGGGAGGGGAACTGGGGGGATTAGCGTGTGATCCTCCCACACGTCCTGCCGGTGGAACTCCTCACTCACTCCCTCTCTCACCTGGAAGCGGGTCCTCTCGGCGGCATACTTCTGGTAGTGCGCCATGGCCTGCAGCACCTTCTTGTGTCCGTCGGGCACCAGGCACACCGCCCCGAGGATCTCCAGCACAGCCACCTTGGTCTTGATGTTCTCGGTGCGCAGGCTCTGGGAGATGGTGTTGATGCTCTGCGGGTGGGCCAGCACGTGGGCGCGGCCCTGAGAGTTGTTCATCAGGGCCTTGATGCAGCCGATGACGGAGGTGTGCACGCGGCTCTCCGACGTCTCATAGTCCATGCTGCGCAGGAAGTTCAGGAGGCAAGTGAGGCCGTCCAGCTCGATGAAGCGCGTGACGAACCTGGAGAGGAGGAAGAAATACAGATTCAGCTGGAAGGATCCAAACATGTGTCCACAAAGATTCACTGTAATAGCCACAGTAAGTAATCAGATTACAAAGGAGGAATTTGACTTAGTGCAAGTATGCAGCGCAGCGGTCACATCAATAGTAGAAGACAAAGCAAAGCAATACAGAAAAAACATCCCAAATTATAAAGTCATTTAAAGTGACATATGATGAGGGGACAGGGAAGGGGGTAGGATAATGTAGGATAATAAAGTCTAAAGTATTCAAACTGTCTGTTAGGAGGCAAATGCCAGTGTTCGGCCCATGAACATCATAAAGCATTTTTATGTGCTAATACAATGAACAAATGCATTTTTTTTATACAAACTGACTTCTTTCCCCTCTCCAGGGAGGTCAAAGTTCAGGGATGCTACAGAATGGTGCCTGTGGAGCTTGTAGGGATTCGGTGTCTTGCTCAAGGACACTTCAGCAGGGCAGATGCGTACAGGGGCTTAAATGATCTTCTCTGCTGCCCCAATTTCACTCACAAGTAAAATACTAATTAAAGAATTCAAAAAGTATATTGATCTACTACACTGTATTATAGACAGACACTACTAACTCAGCCCATCGCTGTATACAGAACCAATCAAAGCAGCACCAAACATGATTAGCTTCATACTGTAGTACATAAAACTTTACAATGTCACCATCCACTCCCAACCTATGCAATGATAACCTTCATTAGCTGGGTTTAATTAGGAGTGCGGCAAGTGATTAACCTCTCTGGGAGAGAGGCGAACTGATTGAATGACTGCGAGGACATGTAAACATTGAGGGATGTGACATCTAGAGGGCAGACAGTGGGGGTTTGTAAATGATCTTCCCACTCATGAAGATTCCTGATAGGGCTCATAAATAATTTCAAACAAAAGTGAGCTTGTAAGATGAAGAGAGAGAGAGATGGGGAGGGAGAGAGAGAGAGAGAGGAAATGAAAGTCAGAAAGTGAGAGGGGCTGAGAAAAGAGGGGTCTGAAAAAGAGAAAGAAAGGGAAACTAGAACGACTGCACCGTGGATTAATGCCTCCGCCATTAGTTCATTCTTAAGTCCAAATCGCCATTTGAGGCAAATTGGAAGAAATTCCATCAAGGCGCTCCTGAGATGTTGCGTTAAAGAGCTTGGAAATTGGGTGTGTGAGGTCACAGTGACCTTGAACTTTGACCTTTAACCATCAAAATCTAATCAGTTCATCCTTGAGTCCAAGTTAATGTTTGAGGCAAATTTGATGACACTGCATCAAGGCATTCCTGAGATATTGCATTAACAAGCTTGAAAATGGCGTTTGAAAGGTCACAGTGACCTTGACCTTTGACCACCAAAATCTAATCAGTTCATGCTTGAGTCCAAGTCGATGTTTGAAGCAAATTTGATGAAACTCCGTCAAGGCATTCCTAAGATATTGCGTTAACAAGCTTGAAAATGGCGTTCGAGAGGTAACAGTGACCTTGACCTTTGACCACCAAAATCTAATCAGATCATCCTTGAGTCTAAGTCGATGTTTGAGGCACATTTGATGAAATTCCATCAAGGCGTTCCTCAGATATCGCGCTAACGAACATCGGACGGACGGACGTACGTACATGTACAGTACGTACGTACGTACGTACGTACGTACGTACGTACGGACAACCCGGATCCATTATGGATCTGGCATCGCCGGCGGAGGCATAAAAATGGGACGAGGGGGCAGCGAAGTGAGATGTATTGCTGCTCATCGTAACAGATACATTGTTTTGACACGGTCAGAGGGCTACAGGCAGATACATTGTTTTGACACGGTCAGAGGGCTAGGCAGATACATTGTTTTGACACGGTCAGAGGGCTACAGGCAGATACATTGTTTTGACACGATCAGAGGGCTACAGGCAGATACATTGTTTTGACACGGTCAGAGGGCTACAGGCAGATACATTGTTTTGACACGGTCAGAGGGCTACAGGCAGATACATTGTTTTGACACGGTCAGAGGGCTACAGGCAGATACATTGTTTTGACACGGTCAGAGGGCTACAGGCAGATACATTGTTTTGAAACTGTCAGAGGGCTACAGGCACAGTTCCATCCCCTCCCACCGCTGTCTTGGCTTGGGCAAGCCTGGTGGAAAAAACACACGGGCTGCCCTCAAAAATATGTAAATCATCCAATTATTATCCTATACATCTCAGACCAGGGCTGCTTCCCCCCACTCACATGTTGAGTCCAACCTTCCTCCACAATGCAATATGGTGAAATCATAGAGAACACACACACTCACTCACACACACACACACACACGCACGCATGCACGCACTCACGCACGCACGCACGCACACACACACAAAGCTCTTAGCAGGCAATGTGCTTCTTGTTCTAGTGTAGTCATGACTCTTTGGAACATCAACAGCTGCGGTCTCCACTCATCACTAGGATAGTTCAAAATAAATCCAATATATTACATGTGACTTGATTCAGATGTAAGGCAGAGACACTGGAGATGGAGCGAGCGCAGATCCCATCCAAGTGTTGAAGTTGCACATCTTACATTGGTGACAAGTCTTTGGCTGCGGCAGAGCAGCTGTACAGCGATACGGCTGTCGGTGAAGCGCGGCCCACCTCAGAGAGAGATCTCTGTCCGTGAAGCGCGGCCCACCTCAGAGAGAGATCTCTGTCGGTGAAGCGCGGCCCACCTCAGAGAGAGATCTCTGTCGGTGAAGCGCGGCCCACCTCAGAGAGAGATCTCTATCGGTGAAGCGCGGCCCACCTCAGAGAGAGATCTCTGTCCGTGAAGCGCGGCCCACCTCAGAGAGAGATCTCTGTCCGTGAAGCGCGGCCCACCTCAGAGAGAGATCTCTGTCCGTGAAGCGCGGCCCACCTCAGAGAGAGATATCTGTCGGTGAAGCGCGGCCCACCTCAGAGAGAGATCTCTGTCGGTGAAGCGCGGCCCACCTCAGAGAGAGATCTCTGTCCGTGAAGCGCGGCCCACCTCAGAGAGAGATCTCTGTCCGTGAAGCGCGGCCCACCTCAGAGAGAGATCTCTGTCCGTGAAGCGCGGCCCACCTCAGAGAGAGATATCTGTCGGTGAAGCGCGGCCCACCTCAGAGAGAGATCTCTGTCCGTGAAGCGCGGCCCACCTCAGAGAGAGATCTCTGTCCGTGAAGCGCGGCCCACCTCAGAGAGAGATATCTGTCGGTGAAGCGCGGCCCACCTCAGAGAGAGATATCTGTCGGTGAAGCGCGGCCCACCTCAGAGAGAGATCTCTGTCCGTGAAGCGCGGCCCACCTCAGAGAGAGATCTCTGTCCGTGAAGCTCGGCCCACCTCAGAGAGAGATATCTGTCGGTGAAGCGCGGCCCACCTCAGAGAGAGATATCTGTCGGTGAAGCGCGGCCCACCTCAGAGAGAGATCTCTGTCCGTGAAGCGCGGCCCACCTCAGAGAGAGATATCTGTCGGTGAAGCGCGGCCCACCTCAGAGAGAGATATCTGTCTGTGAAGCGCGGCCCACCTCAGAGAGAGATCTCTGTCCGTGAAGCGCGGCCCACCTCAGAGAGAGATCTCTGTCCGTGAAGCGCGGCCCACCTCAGAGAGAGATATCTGTCCGTGAAGCGCGGCCCACCTCAGAGAGAGATCTCTGTCCGTGAAGCGCGGCCCACCTCAGAGAGAGATCTCTGTCCGTGAAGCGCGGCCCACCTCAGAGAGAGATCTCTGTCCGTGAAGCGCGGCCCACCTCAGAGAGAGATCTCTGTCGGTGAAGCGCGGCCCACCTCAGAGAGAGATCTCGTACTGGAAGAGAAATTAAGCCCAACATCCTGGTGATTAATGTATGGAAAGCGGAGGGGCGAGGGGTGTTGTTCTTGGAGTCCTGGTTCAAAGGGGTTGGGATGGGATTCAAGGCTTCGCTCGCTGCCTGGATGTCACGCTCCGTTGGTTCGCCGACAGCTCAGTAAAAACTCTCTCTCTCACTCTCACACACACACACACACACACACACAAGCGTGCACACCCCTGTCTACAGGAGGCACATGTACACACTTATGTGGGGAGCGGGAATGCATAACGCAAGAAAACACACGCATACATAGCTCCTCAAAGACATTCAACGTTTACTAATCCTCTGTACTGAAAACCCTCAACCCTTTTCATATCAAGGAGCCCTACTCTAGTCCACATTATGGCCATGGACCAGGCCCCCCCCTCATTTGATGAGATTTTGTCTCTCAGAACCAAATCTGAGTATATTCTTTATTGTTAGAGATGATTTTGTTCAGAATTCCTTGACTATCACTGTTGTGATAACAGTGTGAAACTATGATCAGAAAAGTTATTCTTCCACATTCTCTAATTGTGTTAACTCATTGTAAATGGAATAACGGTGACGTTTAAAAATGTTTCAATTTGCAGGGGACCCCTTGGAACCCCCTTAAGGACCCCTGGTGGTCCCCGGACCCCACATTAAGAACCACTGCTGTAAACAAAACCTTCTTGTAAGATGACATCCAGCTATTCTCTCTCTCTCCTGCCCCCTTTCCTCCCCATCTCTCTCTCTCTCTCTCTCTCTCTCTCTCTCTTTTCCTTCCTTCTTCCTTCCTTCTTCCTTCCCTCTTCCTCTCTCTCTCTCTCTCTCTCTCTGTGATGAGCGCTTGGATCAATGGAGCCCATCTCCTCTGACTTTAGGAGTCTTCTCTCATCGTCCCCTTCCCACTGACATTCACGCTCAGCCCAATGGCTTGCAGGATTTTTTATTTTTTGGATCGACCGTTGCATATTTGAAAACCCGCTGGGGGTTGCGTTCAAGACAGCGAGAGCTAGACGACTGCTGCATACAACATGAGCTCAGGCAGGGCTGAACAATACTGAGGCCCAGCCAACCCCCCAACCCCCCCCAACACACAGCTCTTCAGACGGACAAAAGAAAGACGGGACGATAGAAGTTTGAGCTGGACGAGACTAAACAGCAGTGACAGTGGAGGGAAACATGACGGTGGCGTGCATCGAGTCAGGGCCAAATATGGTCAGAGGTAACGTCTGGTTAGCTGCAGGTAGAAATGAAAGCAGATTTTTACTATATTCTAAATAAGATGGTAAAAGCCCTTAACCTGAGACAGTCCGTGCTCTAAATAAGATGGTAAAAGCCCTTAACCTGAGACAGTCCGTGCTCTAAATAAGATGGTATAAAAGCCCTTAACCTGAGACAGTCGGTGCGCTAAATAAGATGTGCAGTGTGGAAAACAAATCCAGATACAACAAAATGTCTTTTAAAACTTTGCCAACTAGTGGGGTTTCAGAAGTTTTCGCTGCATCATTCTGCTCTTTTTGAACTGTGAAAAAACAGAAACAACCCAGAAACAACCACACAATACACACTTATCACCCAGAAACTGTCCACAGCACAAGAATTTCACACGTGATACTTGTACCATGGAGTGACAATAAAAATCTTGAATCTTGAATCTTGAAACAACCACACACATACCCCAGTCATAAAGACACATACACAATACACACTTATCACCCAGAAACAACCACACACATACCCCAGTCATAAAGACACATACACAATACACACTTATCACCAAGAAACAACCACAAACATACCCCAGTCATAAACAGTCACATACACAAAACACACTTATCACCCAGAAACAACCACACACCTACCCCCAGGCAGAAAGACACACATACACAATACACACTTATCACCCAGAAACAACCACATACCTACCCCAGTCATAAAGACACACATACACACACACACTTCTTGCTGTACTATAGGACGTTCTTCAGAAGTGCTGTGTCAAGCCCTGTAACTGAGGTGTCTGCGGCGCTTGGAGGAGAGTCATGTGATATCGCCGCGGCTCTCACTCAAATAAATGTGAGGCAATGTGAGGCGGGCTGTTTGTGAACTAAAAGGTCGCGCAGAGGGCTACACTCACACAATGCAGATCACAATGGAATCCCTGGCCAAGCTGCACATGTACCTCGTCTGCGGTGTGTGTCGTATATCATAGCGTGGAGGGAAAGGCTTATATAGTCCTTTGGTTTATGGCCAAATCCACAGGGAGCGGTCGGTCGGCGCATGAATGTGTGTGACTATAAAGGCTTTTGCACACCAAGTCCGTATTTTCGTCCGAAATTGACGCACGAAAAAAAGAAAGAATACGACCTCATTTGTGTCAATCATCATTAACACATCGAGTCCGACAATTACGTCCGTCATTTCAGTTTTCGGACGAGGTTCGATTTTCTGCGTTTTTCGCATTAGTCAAAAGATTTTTGCGAGCTGGGACCCGTCTGTGTTTTCAGATGACGGATTAAAAAACACGCATATGAAAACAATCGGACTGTGTGTGCAAAGACCTTAAGTTGGTCCCAGGTGTGTCCTCCTGTGTCTATAATGGCTCCAGTGCCTTGTGGTTGAAGGCAGAAACATACGCTCGCGCACACATGTACGCTCGTGCACGCACGCACACACACACACACACACACACACACACACACACACACACAGAGTACACACACAGAGTACATAAACCTAGGAGTTATTCTTACTAATTGGGCAGTAATCAGACAGGGACACAAACCTTCAGAAACAACAGACCTAAATGCAATTAAATGCTAATTTCTATATAACTTTGCACAATCAGACCCATGTAAGTATGTGGTTTGTGTGTCTGTGTGTGTGTGTGTGTGTGTGTGTGTGTGTGTGTGTGTGTGTGTGTGTGTGTGTGTGTGTGTGTGTGTGTGTGTGTGTGTGTGTGTGGCTGTGAGCAGGGCCAAAGAGGATGTGTGTGTATGTAATTATTATATTATTATATCAGAAGCCCAATGCACAGGGGATCAGAGGAGGGTGGGAGCACATAACCCCGCTGCTCCAGTCCACCTCTCTCTCTCTCTCTCCATCCTCTGTTCCAACACAAACCTCCCTCTCAGACAACCCCAGCCTCTCCTCCAGCCTGCCTGCCCTCCTCTCCCTCACTCCCCCTCACATGCTCCAGTCGGGACTGAGACATTGGCAGTCTTAAAAAGCAAAAACACTGTTCCATCCAAGACTCTGTAAAGGTGCGATACCCAGTCTCCCCCCACACACCCCTAGTTCCCCCAACTACGGTAATGTATTCGGTAATATGTGAAAACAGATATAAAGTTCACTCTTTGTTGAGCGGAACCTTTGAGATATCCGGCGGTAAAATGTTTTGAAGGATAATATTTGCATATGGTTGTAGGACTCAGGACCTTCCAATGGCCTGTTGACACAAGCGCTCTTGTGAGGAGCCGGGGAGCGGCCGGCTGCAGTCGACTCCAGTCAATATTCTTGCTGGAACGGTTTTGCAGAAGCAACGTCCAAAGACGGGTTCCCGGGAAGACTTGTGATGCTTGACTGACATGGACCTGAGACCACAGTGTGGCCTCGATGACCTGCAGGAAAGACATGGACCTGAGACCACAGTGTGGTTCGGTGACCTGCAGGAAAGACATGGACCTGAGACCACAGTGTGGCCTCGCTGACCTGCAGGAAAGACATGGACCTGAGACCACAGTGTGGCCTCGCTGACCTGCAGGAAAGACATGGACCTGAGACCACAGTGTGGCCTCTGTGACCTGCAGGAAAGACATGGACCTGGGACCACAGTGTGGCCTCTGTGACCTGCAGGAAAGACATGGACCTGGGACCACAGTGTGGCCGCGGTGACCTGCAGGAAAGCTCCATTTTCTGTCCAACGAAACAGCGGAAATGACTGTGTTCAAAGGGCATCTGATCACTTCTTAGAAATAAGCATACTTGGGTGTCCGGGAAGTGCAGCGGGCGATTCCCTGCCTACCAATGAGAGGGTTGCAGGTTCAAGCCCCTGTGTTACCTCCAGCTTGGTCAGATATCCATACAGGCACAATTGGCTGTGTCTGCAGGTGGGGAGCCGGATTAAGGGTATGTGTCCTGGTCGTTGCACTAGCGCCTCCTCTGGTTGGGCGGGGGCGCCTGTTCGTGCCTGTTCGGGGGGGGGAGGGTACTGGAGGCAATAGCGGGGTTGTCCTCTCTCGCCGGCCCTCTTCGCCGTCGCGCTCGAATCCCTTGCTCTAAAAATACGTAGTCACCCAAGCCTCACAGGTTTGGAGGTCGGTGGCATTGAAACGCGTATCAGTTTGTATGCCGACGACGTAATATTATATTTACATAATTCAGAAAAATCGATCCCCATTCTCCTAGAATTATTGACTTCTTTCGGTAAGCTGTCTGGATATACAATTAACTGGACAAAGAGTGACTTTATGCCTCTCTCGGACGTTTTCACACCCGGCTTTCTGGAAAATCTCCCATTCAAATTGGCCAAGGAACGCCTCATCTATCTTGGCATAACCCTACCCAGAGATCCGAAACTAATATTTAAGTTGAATTTTGATGATTTTGTTTTAAGACTTAAACAGTGTATAGAAAACTGGAAAATTCTGCCTTTGTCCATGATTGGTCGAATAAATTCCATTAAGATGGTTTCACTTCCCAGGTTCCTTTATTTATGTCAAAACCTTCCTATCTTTCTTCCACTGGTTTTCTTTAAAAAACTGGACTCTATAATTATGTCTTACATCTGGAACTATAAAAACCATAGAATCTCGAAAATTCATTTACAAAAACCTAAGCTTGAAGGAGGGCTGGCCTTACCAGTATTCAGGCACTACTACTGGGCTGCTAATGCTAGGGCTCTAATGTTTTGGCCTCAGGGGACCCCTGGTAATCTGTCTCCCGGGGCTCCCCTGTGGCTGAAAATGGAGGCCAGCTCTACCGGCAACTCTTCACTGCCAGCTATGCTATTTGCTAGGTTGGAGAACCCTGGGACCTTGGGAAGTCTATGTTTTGTTGTGAAAAACTCTGTTAGAATTTTAAACCAAATTAGGAGTGTTTTGAGTTTACCGGATGTTTCTGTACATACGCCAATTTGTTTTAATCACACTTTTCTGCCTCCATGGTCAGACAAAAACTACCATGCTTGGAGTGAGAAGGGGCTAGTCTCCATCAAAGATCTATACATAGATGGCCATTTTTCATCCTTTGAGCTACTAAAGAGGAAGTTTGAACTGCCCGGCACAAACTGGCTCAGATTTTTGCAACTTAGAAACTATGTTCGGTCCAAGATTCGCTCTTTTGAAGTGCTTCCAAATGAACATGCCTTTTTCGATGTACTGCTGAGCCCTCCTCACTCCAAGCATCTTATTTCTAGATTTGTATGTCTGTTCCACAATTGTACCACAGCCTCTACTGAGAGGATTAGAGAAGCTTGGCAGGGGGAACTTGGCATTGACTTGTCTGATATTCTATGGAATAGGAGTCTGTCTGTGATACAACTCTGTTCAGTTAATAGTAGACACCAACTGATTCAATTTAAAGTCACCCACCGTCTTCACTATTCTAACCATAAGTTGCACAGGATTTACCCGTCTGTCTCACCACTGTGTGACAGGTGTCGTGTATCGGAGGGCACTCTGTCTCATGCTTTTTGGTTTTGCCCTTCACTGACTGAGTTCTGGGCCAAAGTATTCGACTGGTACTCTAAGGCCTACAGGGTGACCCTTCAACCGGAGGCAGAGCTTGCCATCTTTGGCTGCTCTGACTCATCTTTGAGTTTTTCTACAGCTGTGCAGCAAGCTCTGACACAGGGGACAATCGTTGCCAAGAAACGTATCCTACAGGAATGGAAGTCCCCTTCCCCACCATCTTTTCAGCTATGGCTGGCGGGTATGACTTCTGTCATACGGATGGAGAGACTTAGGTTCCTGAGAATCAATTCACTCTGGAGATTTTCGGTTGTTTGGGGCCCGTTCCTGGCCTACCTTGACGAGGTCAGGGATGATGAGTGACTTGTGTGGGACCCTATGCCATGTATAAGTTTTACAAGCACTTCCATTGTTGTGATATTGGAGTGTGCGTGTGTGTGTGTGTGTGTGTGTGTGTGTGGGTGTGTGTATGTGTATATATATTACGTTTATTTTATTTTTTTGTCTAATTTGTTGTTTTTTGTGTGTTTGTTATTTGTGAAAAAGAAAATAGAGGGAGACCGTACATTCTGAGTTATTTATTGTTTCATTGGAGATTGTGATTGTTTGATTACAACCAATGTGTACTGTACTCTACCTTGCAAATAAAAACACTTAAATGGAGGCAATAGCGAGGGTACAATAGCGAGGGTACTGGAGGCAATAGCGTGATCCTCCCACCTGCTACGTCTTGCCGGTGAAACTCCTCGCTGTCAGGTGAAAAGAAGCGCACATGTATCGGAGGAGCAGAGGGGGTGAAGCAATGACCGGGACAGCGTAACAGGGAATTGGCCAAGTACAACTGGGGAGAAAACTGGGGGGAAATTCAGAAAACAAGAAGAAAAATACAAAAAGAAACAAGCATACCTACGTAAAAGCATGTGATCTGACACATGACTATAAAGCATGTGTGTACTGCAGAGCTGTTCAAGAGCAAGAGCCTCTGACAATTTCCAACCATAATCTATAATCCGGATGTGTAAATGACTAAATAGATCAACACTGCTTGTGTAAGCCCACTTAATTGTGTGGTTAAAACATGGCTCAGTGTCTACAAGAGACTCTAAATATTTAAATATTTGGAAGCTAAACTGAAATGTACCACTTTACTTTACTTTATTGGCATTTAGCAGACACCACTTGTGCTTGCATTTTTAATTTGAGTATTTCTCTAGCAGTTTCTGTTTGCCCACTTGAGATGGGATCCTGCTGCACGTACGCGAGTCAACTCACAGCCCCAACACGACGGCTCAAGCTCCATTTGACAACTGCTAAACAAAACAATAACTGTTGGAGAGAAAACGAGATAAGGTGTAAAGTCACCTAAAGGCAAAGTTCAGCCAATGTTCAAAATGGCTCCTTTGTTTATAACTGAGTATAAACTGATTTTCCTCCTTTTCTAAAAAAAACATATTTTTAGTAAGCAGCAAACAAGCTAGCGTATCAACTGACATTCATGATCATCCTGTCTGTCTGCTGTGCTTTCTTACTATGGGAGATGAAGGAAGCAGTAATTAAACATCATGTAGACATCAGGCCCTTGCTGCTGAGAGACAACAAATCTCTGGAAAGTCTGCAATAAGGACTAAGCAGAAAGTTCTCTTCGTTGACTTGAGGGACCAATGATACAGGGGGGCATGATAAGGAGGTGGGTGGCTTGCTGACAATGTGTTGCTTTTATGCGCCCTGCCTGGCACGCTGCATGGCCACCATGTGGTTGGGTGCTGTGGCCTGGCACACTGCATGGCCACCATGTGGTTGGGTGCTGTGGCCCTCCAGAGGGGGCTGAGGGCACAAGGGCAGCTCTTTACTCCAGAGCCCAGCTGTCCTCTTTGAAATGCCAGCGGGAGCGAGGGAGGGAGGCCATTTGAGGCCATGGATCATGGCCGAATAGGGGAAAGAAACAGGCTTGTCTCGGAAAACGATGGCACAAAGGCGTACAGTATAAGTGACACGCGTTTTCAAAAGGAATGTCTAGGCAAGCGATCTATAAGTCACTCTGTAGAGGCGGCCTCAAACACAAAGCCATCTGGTTCCCCCTTTTTTCTTTCGTCACCGATTTGTCATGTTGCCCCCTCAAGTTGAGACTTGAGGGGGCCATTAAAAACACTGTCACCTCAAACCCATATTCTCTGGGACACACCTGCAGCAGGTGACCTACTACAGTGCTTAAAATAAAAACATCTGTGAATTAATGGACAATAACTATCGCTCGCTCTGGTAACATGTGGCAGCAGGTGCATTAGCCAGGAGTGTTGATTGAGTCATTACAGAGATTGGCATGAATTGCATTGGAACAAGTAAGAGAGGACTGAAGAAATCTACCTACTGTATCTCTCCTGGGCTTGTTACTAAAAGAAATAAATTATTCATTACTCATACTTAGCGTTAAAAGTTCAGTGTTCTTGTCATCCTTTTGCTTAACAAATCAACTGGAAACTGGGAATACTGGGAATGCTAGACTTTTCCCCATGCTTCTCCTTAGACTCTAAAGCTGCATACCATCACTTGTTCTAAGTAATGGTGGTTGATACTCATACATTCACAGACGCATACGCAAGAACGCACACACAGAAACACAATTTCATCCATATACTTACACACTCAACACATGCGCACAACCCAGACATGACCCAGACACTTGGGCCCTCTTGGGTTTTTGTCACTCCACACATAAGGTCTGTCACTTCATTGCACCCCAAGAGAAAACTCAACACCCCCGCTTCGGTCCAGACCACTGTATCGTACAACTGGCACCGGCTGATGGACAGCACCAAAGGAGCCGCTAATGGGGGGAAAAGAGGGAGCAGTTTTGCATTAGCGGGCTGTCCAATACCCTTGAATGTTTCTTTGTGGTTGGTGAGTGACGCCTTACAGCTGCCGGCGACCATGTCAGGGGAAGAAAAGGGAGGACTGTAGGCCTTGATGTGACTCGAGTCAAGCGGTCTTATTTCAATTTGGAGTAATTAAAAGGGCTCATTTTACTGTGATCCTACCGTGACAAGAGACAGACTTCACGGATCATCATTCTTTACTGTAGCATGTAACATTACAAGTGAATAAGTCAAACAGCAGGAGTGCATGACGGAAACAGATGGTTCAATGCAAGCTGTGCAGAGTCTGCTACCCAGGACAGGTCAAGGTTTAGCGGGACCGAGAGATTCGCTCACCTCATTGGTTGAGTCCGAAGAGCCGTTTTCAGATCCTCCACCACCTTGTTCCTCATTTCCATCTCCTCCTCATCGAAGGCAAACAGGGTCTGCATCTAGAGAATTTGGGGGGAAATGAGGATGTAATTGAATGGAAAAACAGTTGATTGATATCAGTGGAATTTGGCTGTGAGGTGCCAATGGACAAGTTAACGGCTGGCATGAATACTGTATTTTTCACTTTTAATTAAGAGTTCTTTCAAATAGTGGTGTCTACTGGAACAACATGCAATTCAACACAAGAATGCTAATCTTAACTTGGCAGCAGACTAGTATATACACACTATATTTCCTCCCCTTTACAAGCGTGTGTGTTTGTTTAAATTGCGCGCGCCTAGCAGCACAGATAATCAGAACCTAATTAGCAGGTTTATGTTTCAGGCACCACAAATCAAACAGATCACGTCTTTTTTTCCCTTTCAATGCCATTTTCCTATTAAAGAGCGGTTTGAAGATATACAACATGTAGTCCTGCAGGCAATTAGCTCCAATCAAGCCTGCAACAAATGCTGAAACAAATGGGGCAGATCATTAGAAAAAACATACACCAGTACTAGTGTTAATGGATTTTTGCGTCACTTAAAGACTCCCTTCAACAACATCAAAGGGTGGTTGCGTTCCCATTAGTCAGGGGCGCTGGGCTTCTGTTTAGCCTCTCCAGGCGTTTTCCATGGCAGCTCACTGCCAAGCGCTAAGGTTCAACCTCTGTGTGTTTTAGCAACGTAGTAAAAAGCTAGTCGCAGTGGCATGCCTATAAGATACATTTGATTGAAAGTGACCCCATTTTCCAACCCTCAAGCACCCCTTAAAAAGATATAAAGGGCAAAGTTGGGTGCAAATATTCCATGGTTGTGAAGTGTTTGAGAAAAAGCAATAGTTAACTAGAGAAGTTAGCAACCCCCGTGTTTGACTGCCTAACAACTACTCTGCGCTGTCCGCTGAGTGAAAGTGTTTAACCTAGAAACAGTGCAGTCAAAACATCCATCGTGTCGACTTAGCTTCAAGTCCAGATGGTTCCGAGATGCCTTGCCAAGAAGTAAAGGCCCTGGCTCCCGTTTCTCTAAATGAATATATTCATAGTCAATGGGAATTTGGACACAACAAGTGTCGGGGAGAGTGAATGATTTGGTCGTGCTGTGAGCCAGTTCAGTTCACCGTGTCAATGAGTCTAGCCAAATGGCTCCTCTCTACATCTGCTGTTTGTATGTTCATGCTAACCTGTAGCCAAGATGCACATAAGGATACTATTATAGCCAGTTGGTAAACCAGCAGAAGGTATTTCCTACCACCTGAGATGGGAAGTTCCCTACAGAACTAGATTTCTGCCTTCAAGCTAGTCGTCAGTGTTAATTGAGTGAGTGAGACATAACTCAACTTTCTGCTCATCAAAACCTTAACTTGGATCAGTTGTGTCAGTGATGAGACAAGACAAATGCTCATGTAATATAAATCAAAGTAAACAGCACTATTTTAACTAAAATGCTCGTGCAAATTTAGACACCAATGGGCAATGTAAAAAGCGGACAAAACTCCTATACTGTTCTCTTGTTCATATCAAGCCAAAAACTCGATATAGAAATGGAGGGGAAGGGGGGAAAGGGGAGGCAGGCAGAATAAAAGGAGAATAACATACATTTTCCCACTCTTTAGTGGTCATACTTTTTTCTCTCTTCCCCCATTTTCTCCCAATTTGTAATTGGCCAATTCCCCTGCTAGGGTCAGTAGGGTCAGGGTGTCCCAGTCATGCTCCACCCCCTCTGCCGATCTGGGGAGGATTGTAGACTAGCACATACAGGTACTTCCTTCGATACATGTGCAGTCGCCAGCAGCTTCTATTCACCTGACAGCGAAGACAGGACGTAGCGCATGGGAGGATCACGCTAATCCCCTCAGTTCTCCTCCCCCCTGAACAGGTGCCCCGACTGACCAGAGGAGGCACTAGTGCAGTGACCAGGACATATAACCTTAATCCGGCTTCCCACACGTAGACACAGTCAATTGTGCCTGTATGGACCAAGCCGGAGGTAACACGGGGGCTCAAACCTGCGACCCTCATGTTGGTAGGCAGGCAGGGAATCTACCACTGCACTACCTGGACGTCCTGGTCATAAGTTTTCTTGTATTCTGGCTAGGGCTGTCGCGGTCATCGCATGACCGCAGTTATACACTCACGTCATGCACACCACAGAAAGCGTGGACAAAATAGCCTACTCTCCAGTTGAGTTGAATGTGTTGGTGGCAGGGAAACCCCCATTTTTCCCGCGTGTAAAAAAAAGAGTCACCCAGGACAGTGAATGTAGTCTGCGAATCACAAGCATGATTTAGTGGAGCGAGGTAAAAAGCGCTGGTATGTGAGGACAGGACAGCCTGAAGCAGGTGCCCGGAGGGAGAGTGAGAAGCGCACACACACCTCTCCACTGTCGTGAGAGTTATTGCCCAGTGCCACACACGTTTTATGCTGCATTGTTTTCTCATCAAGGCAATGTTGATGAGATATTGCCTCATTTTTGTGTCCGCAAATGCAGATAGGAGCGTGCATGCTGTCTGTGTTTCAATAACGAATGTTGATAGGAGCGTGCATGCTGTCTGTGTTTCAATAAAGAAATGCTGATAGGAGTGTGCATGCTGTCTGTGTTTCAATAACGAATGCAGATAGGAGTGTGCATGCTGTCTGTGTTTCAATAACGAATGCAGATAGGAGCGTGCATGCTGTCTGTGTTTCAATAAAGAAATGCTGATAGGAGTGTGCATGCTGTCTGTGTTTCAATAAAGAAATGCTGATAGGAGTGTGCATGCTGTCTGTGTTTCAATAAAGAAATGCTGATAGGAGTGTGCATGCTGTCTGTGTTTCAATAACGAATGCAGATAGGAGCGTGCATGCTGTCTGTGTTTCAATAACGAATGCAGATAGGAGTGTGCATGCTGTCTGCGTTTCAATAACGAATGCAGATAGGAGTGTGCATGCTGTCTGCGTTTCAATAACGAATGCAGATAGGAGCGTGCATGCTGTCTGTGTTTCAATAACGAATGCAGATAGGAGCGTGCATGCTGTCTGTGTTTCAATAAAGAAATGCTGATAGGAGTGTGCATGCTGTCTGCGTTTCAATAACGAATGCTGATAGGAGTGTGCATGCTGTCTGTGTTTCAATAACGAATGCAGATAGGAGTGTGCATGCTGTCTGTGTTTCAATAACAAATGCAGATAGGAGTGTGCATGCTGTCTGTGTTTCAATAAAGAAATGCTGATAGGAGTGTGCATGCTGTCTGTGTTTCAATAACGAATGCTGATAGGAGTGTGCATGCTGTCTGTGTTTCAATAAAGAAATGCTGATAGAAGCGTGCATGCTGTCTGTGTTTCAATAAAGAAATGCTGATAGGAGCGTGCATGCTGTCTGTGTTTCAATAAAGAAATGCTGATAGGAGTGTGCATGCTGTCTGTGTTTCAATAAAGAAATGCTGATAGGAGTGTGCATGCTGTCTGTGTTTCAATAAAGAAATGCTGATAGGAGCGTGCATGCTGTCTGTGTTTCAATATAGAAATGCTGATAGGAGCGTGCATGCTGTCTGTGTTTCAATATAGAAATGCTGATAGGAGTGTGCATGCTGTCTGTGTTTCAATATAGAAATGCTGATAGGAGCGTGCATGCTGTCTGTGTTTCAATATAGAAATTCTGATAGGAGCGTGCATGCTGTCTGTGTTTCAATAAAGAAATGCTGATAGGAGTGTGCATGCTGTCTGTGTTTCAATAAAGAAATGCTGATAGGAGCGTGCATGCTGTCTGTGTTTCAATATAGAAATGCTGATAGGAGCGTGCATGCTGTCTGTGTTTCAATAAAGAAATGCTGATACTGTAGGAGCGTGCATGCTGTCTGTGTTTCAATAAAGAAATGCTGATAGGAGCGTGCATGCGGTCTGTGTTTCAATAACGAATGCAGATAGGAGCGTGCATGCTGTCTGTGTTTCAATAAAGAAATGCTGATAGGAGCGTGCATGCGGTCTGTGTTTCAATAACGAATACGTCCTTGCGACGTGCCTGTTGAATACCGACCAATTAAATATTCCTGCTGGCTGCTGCAAAGTCGACCTCTTATTGAGTGTGTTTACATGCACACTAATAAAGCGTTTATTATGGGATTTCTAGAGTTACCGGATTATCAAACGGTCATGTAAACAGCATCCTTTACCGGATAAAGGCCGTTATCAGTTTATGAGAAAACTGATAAACACACCTAGGTTTCTGCTGAATCACAAGGTTTATTCATTGATTGCAATGACTATATAGAGTACTACAGGAATAAATGCAATTGAAACCAATTGAACCAATTATTTTATAACATCTTTTTGTTGTTGTTGCGGTAACCGCGACGGTTTGATTGGCTCCGCTAATTTGCACGGTATGGAAAAAAGCAATACCATGGCAGCCCTAATTCTGGCAATACATCTTTGTCTTGTCTTCTATCCGCCTCTATCACATGTTTTGCTGTCATTTTAAAGTGTGAACTAATTGTGATGTGAGCATATATTCTCGCAACCCTTTTGGAGAGCTTCATATTTGTAGAGTGGAAAGGTTATACCAGATGCCAATGTTTGCTTGTTAGTTATCATGCTTTCTTTTGACATCACAACTAAGCCACATATTCTTAGCCTTAGGCCAAGCATTTTGTCCACTGAGAGTCAAGTCACTATTTATGGTTGTGCAGTTTTCTCACAACAGAAGGATTATATCAACATTACAACCTTTGTGTAATGTTACACATTTCTTTGGAGCTCCAAATAAGCCATGGCAGATTGAGTCAGCGGTGACAGAAATGCGGCTTCTTAACATTGCTGCCAATGGCTCCTCGCCTCTGTGCTGAATTTCTTCAGAAACCTCTGTCCTAGTGGGAATTTAAAAGCTAGTGTGCTAGCTTGGACACAGCAGGTTTACAGAAACTTTTGTCAGAATCACAGGGGCTCGAGTTTTGACTTATCCCTCGGTGGCCAACGAAAAAACCTCCAGGTCTGACAGGGTTTTATGAATGAACATGAACGAGCAGGTTGTAATCTCTCCAGGCGGCAAGGCGAAAATGAGCTCATCCAATAAGTCAGCTACCGTGGAAGGGCTGTCCCGGGTGAGCTCGCCCAGTAGCCAAGACATGAAGTCACGGCGGAGTGGAGCGGAGCACCTCCACACTTTAAAGTGCGCTCCTGTCATGATGCTGTCTGGAGCTCCGCAGTGGAGAAAATGGAAGACTGATAGTCGGAGTGGAAATAGAAGGCAGGAAGGGGAGGAAATTGGTCGGAGCTATGGTGAATAAGAGAGACTTGGCTGATGTGGGGATTGAACAAGAGAACACTTGTGTTTGTGTAAAAAGAACAAAAGAAAAAAGAAAGAGGTAGAGAATGCAAAAAACAATCCATCTTAACACGTCACATAAAATCTTAATTCTCTTAAAACGTAAGGTAAGGTAAAGTAGAAAGAAATCAGCCACTGGTGTAAGATAATTCACTTGTTTCCAATGCAAATCAATTTGTTTTGAGAATCTTCTTGGAAGTGTCATTTTATTATAGTATCACACTGCAATGATCTGTCTGATACTGAGAGAAGTGTCATTTTATTATAGTATCACACTGCAATGATCTGTCTGATACTGAGATTGGAAACAAGTGGAATTGTCTCATCGCACTGGCACATTTTTCACTTGCTATAATGCAGATCCTTTTTTTTACAGTGGACTGGAGATCGTAAAAAAAAGAGAGAGAGACACAAGGCTGACTAATAGCAGAGAGGCACCACTACGGCCCGGACGGATTTCAAATTCTTGGCAACTCACAAATCAGCACTTTCTCCTGACAGCACTGTAAATGTATGTGTGTGCGAGGCGAGCTGCCGGAGCCTTTCGGAGAATGACACTAGAATTGTTTCTCCAGACGTCGACGCTGAGCTCAGGTACCGGTTTCAAAAATGGCTCATTTTTCGTCCCCAAAAGTCAGGCCAATAAACAAAAACAGCTGTAAAAATAGCAAACTTAAACATGGCTTGTTGCTACAGGCGTGTTTGCCAGAAAAACAAACAACTTGGCAATAAACAGATATTAAAAGTCATTACTTTTTTGGCCCTCTGCTCGTGGGGATCTGCGTGAATTACGGTTGAACAGTTTGTGTATGAAGAGTTTGTGTACTCCTTGGCCTGGAAAAGACTTGTAAACGTCCAAATTGGTTGGCGGTTTTGGCCAGGTATGACACAGAAAGAGAGAAAAAAGTTCATTACTGACATGGGAGCTCTTCCTGGAGCTGTAAGACTTTGTCCTAAATACTATAAAGTGATTTGTCGAGTCAAACCTCATGCTTATGTGTCATTCTTGAAGAGTTAGCCCTAAGATGTCAGTTTTTATGATGTTCAAACGTTCACAACTGACATATCGCTGTCATATCCACCCTGGCACTTAAACCTTCTTTGCCAAAAACAAGCTTGTTCTCCACACCAGAGCAGGTATTCAAGATCCTTGCAGATGGTTTTTCACTCACACAACCAAATGATAATCAGATAACCGCATAGATGTCTGAAATAATGCTCCGTTTATGTATGTACACCGCTTTCTGATGAGATCATGCTGTTTTTATTGGCAGCCATATAGGCTAAAAATAATGAATATTGCCATCCTGGCTTCTCTCAGCTCCTCCGACAGGCATTCCCACTGACTCAACTGCTGAGTGGTTAAATAGCCTGTTTGTCATCGCTCTGTGTGTGTGTGTGTGTGTGTGTGTGTGTGTGTGTGTGTGTGTGTGTATGTGTGTGTGTGTGTGTGTGTGTGTGTGTGTGTGTGTGTGTGTGTGTGTGTGTGTGTGTGTGTGTGTGTGTGTGTGTGTGTGTGTGTGTGTGTGTGTGAACGGCGGGGTCGCAAGGAAGGAATGTGGCCCTGTGAACACAGCAGAGTGCAGTCAGCACGGATATTACTAAAAAAGCGAGCCAAGACAGAAGTTGGAGGAACAGCGACCGAGGGAACGGTGACCTCTTCATAATGGAGGCGAGGGGCCGAAATCTATCCAAGCATACTGTAATGGTGCGATCACAGGAATGCTGGCTTGTGTGGGAATTTCGACAGAGACAGACAGACATTCAGACAGATACAGACAGACATTCAGACAGAGACAGACAGACATTCAGACAGAAACAGACAGACATTCAGACAGAGACAGACAGACATTCAGACAGAGACAGACAGACATCCAGACAGAGACAGACAGACATTCAGACAGAGACAGACAGACATCCAGACAGAGACAGACAGACATCCAGACAGAGACAGACAGACATTCAGACAGAAACAGACAGACATTCAGACAGAGACAGACAGACATCCAGACAGAGACAGACAGACAGACATTCAGACAGAGACAAACATTCAGACAGAGACAGACAGACATTCAGACAGAGACAAACATTCAGACAGAGACAGACAGACAGTCAGACATTCAGACAGAGACAGACAGACAGTCAGACATTCAGACAGAGACAGACAGACATTCAGACAGAGACAGACAGACATTCAGACAGAGACAGACAGACATTCAGACAGAGACAGACAGACATTCAGACAGAGACAGACAGACATTCAGACAGAGACAGACAGACATTCAGACAGAGACAGACAGACATTCAGACAGAGACAGACAGACAGACAGTCAGACATTCAGACAGAGATTCAGACAGAGACAGACAGACGTTCAGACAGAGACAGACAGAGATTCAGACAGAGACAGACAGACATTCAGACAGAGACAGACAGACGTTCAGACAGAGACAGACAGACATTCAGACAGAGACAGACAGACATTTAGACAGAGACAGACAGACATTCAGACAAAGACAGACATTCAGACAGAAACAGACATACATTCAGACAGAGCCAGACAGACATTTAGACAGAGACAGACATTCAGACAGAGACAGACAGACATTCAGACAAAGACAGACATACATTCAAACAGAGGAGACTTACAGCAGCCATGGAGTTGATGCGGTCGATGTAGTAATCGGGCCAGCTGGTGGCCAGCTTGTTGGGGTCCTCTTGCTCCTGTACGTAGACACAAAGATGGAAAGCTTGAGACTAACAGAAAATGATATGATATAATGATGACAGCATAGCTCTGTTGGCTTAACGTTGTTGGGAAGTTGGGAACCCACAGTTTGCATTATTTAAAGCTTAACTGTCAACAGTCTATATACATTTATTACATATTTATATTTTCCCAGCAGTAAGATATATTTCTACATTTTGCTCCCCGAACTCCTTCATCCCAAGACTCTTGCCTCAGCTCCATTCCTCAACACTCGCATGAACAGACCATAAACGGATCAGGCAGGCCAGTCCATAATAACTGGGTCACAACAGCTCAAGACTATTCACTTGTCTTAGCATTTATTACATGGGGGGAGAGAGAGAGAGAGAGAGAGAGAGAGAGAGAGAAACACCGCCTAAAGGAACGGAGTGCACTTCACAATGGCTTTCGATAGCTCTGTCTGAAACCAATTTGTCTTGACCAATCGGAGGGAGCGCGATGCCACGAGCAGACCGAGGCACGGGGGAATATGGAGACGATGCTGCTCGTTCACATCTGCTATTGCTTAGCCGGGGCTTGGAGCGCTGGTGGAACGTTCTTGTTATTGTTGTCGTTACTGTGCGCACGTCAACGAGAGCTGGATACTCAGGGAGAGGTGGAAAACAGCGAACCGTCTGAGGAGCGGCACTTTTAGGGTCGCATCATGTCGTTTTGTACGAGAAGAAGAAGATAGTTTTCTGCAGAAGCTTTGAAAGCATTTCAGATCTCGCTCTTTTGCTGCAAAATGAACTGAGGAAAGAGGAAACCCACAAATGTCAATGTAGCGGGAGGGTAGGACCATCGCAGACAAAGAGCTACTTGCTAGTCTCAGGGCTCCATTTATTCAACACTAAAGCCATGTCATAAACATTACTGACATTTCAGAGGTTCAAATGTCCTTCCTTCATAAAGCCTCTCGACTCACCTACATAAAGCTCCGAGAACAGTTTACTGAGGTTTCATGCAAAGTTAGTTGGATCAATCAATTGAAAAGTGCAGCGTGGACACAGATATAAGTGAACACCATGGTAATATAACAACATGGAACGACCAAACAAACATTCCATGGCAGTACATTTGATTCAAAATGAGGCTCCCCTAACAGATTAGTTCGGAAAGTAAATTATATGATGCATGGAGAATCAACTATTTGATGGCAGATGTCAGGGCCAAAATAATCTTTCCGATATATCTTACAAGACTGTATTCAAGTGCTACTGTATGACAAGTTCACTCACTGCATTCATGCTGCAGCGAGGACTTATCAGTTCTCTCTGTGCTCACTCCCTGATACTGTAAATCGGTATTTAATGCCACCTAATAGCTTCCCTTTCTAAAAATCAACAATGTTTCCATAGTAGCGCTATACACACCTAGCACAACAAAGGAACTTTTCTGATGATAAAGCCAGACAAAAGCCATCTCTGGCATAAGCCTGAATTGTTTGTCATCAGAGATCAAATGCGCTTATGAGCTCCGGTAACCCATTGACCTACAGCTTTGGACACAAAAATAGGCTGTAAAATCATAGCAGCTCATTCCCTGACTTCTGAACGATGAATGAGGTAGACTATACGGTCAAGCAGAACAATGAAACTACACTGCAGTCATGGATTTCAGTGCTTGCAATGGCCATTGTTTCCGGTCTGCAGTATTAAAATTAAACAAAAACAATAGAACTCACTGTACTACTTGGTTTGCGTTTCCACTATTCTGCCGACACGCTCTGGACGTGTTGCCAGACAGATCCTGACGCTAAGATTAACAACTTAACTGCTTCTCTCCGGCCCTTCAGCTGCCGATACGCCTTCGAAAACACGTCGAGCCCAACGCAACATTTACCCTGGCAGTTTCACAAGCCAGAGTTAAGTACTGTCATTTTCCTCTTGTTGTGGGTTAAACGAGAGGTGATTACGAGACGGGCTTCATTTTGGGGGTTCTGGCGATAAAGGCCCATACACTGCCTGGATATTTGCCCTTTAAATAAGCTTTGTGAAAAGTGGAGTGATGATCAGTTTAGTAGTGTGAGGGGCTTTCTTGCTGGGAGTCAATCACAGTTGATGACTGGTATTAAAATCTAGTGATAAGAGACAGACTCCATACAGTGGGGCCTAATATGAATGAGAACATACATGTGGAGAGAGTTCAGACGTGTATGCACGCACTGTACACAAATTTGTGCATGTCCTGGTGCCTATGGTTCTCTTCTTCTTCTCTGGTTCTCTGGTGGAAATATTCCAGTCGCGTGCTCGGCTACAGCAGTCTAAGGTCAGGTATGTGAAGGTCTCAACCCCATCATTCTATTACAGCAATTACACACTTATTCTGCACTGTACATTCCCCTTGTCTGGCGACATTAAATATGCTTTACAACCCCTGTCCTGCAGCAATGGGAGCACAGGACAGTGTATCAGGTATATTTGTGTAAGGTCTTCCTCTTGTTACAACCATCTGTTGAGGGATATATTGTTTCGCCGAAGACCCGAGTAACCTGACTGAAGCTCGAGGTCAAGTTCATTTCACCGTGCATTTGGCAGGATATTGGGTTTGCAGGCACCTGGTGAAAGAGTAGATGAAATTACATGTTTCAGCTTCTTGATGTCATCCAGGTTTCAAAGCTCCAAAAAGGTCTCACTGATAAATTGTGCAGCTTGCAAATGCATTGCCATCATCCTATGCACATATCAATCATGAGCTTTCGAATCAGTTAACATTTCAGGAGCAAGAGGCTATAAGACCAAATACTCTATTTGCCACAGTTAAACCCAAAGCACTCTGAAGTGCCATGGCAGTTTCTACTGTTTGTTTGATTCTAAAAGTCATTCTCAACATGTGTGTCCCCCCAACAAGTCAAATTTCTTTTTTAACGATAGGAAGTAACTGAGATGAAAGAGAAGAAACATAATGCTAGACTTGAGGCTGCTGTTCAGGCTGGTCTCTGGCAACTTCAACATGTACTCGGTCATGACCCCATTACCCACACATACACACGACTCACAAGGCGTTCTGCAGAACGAAGCGTGTAACGCAGATCTGAGGACGGCACGTTTTCACTTTCATGTTATCCAAATCTTTGGGCTTTGGCAGCCGCCTCGGCCCGATCACTCCGACTGTAGTCCAATTGTTCTGGGTCTCAAATGGGCCACAATCCATGCCTTGGCTCTCTGCGGCTGGCTGGCTAACATGTTTCTCCCCGGTCTCTGGTTAGCGCTGGTGGGGCTCCTCGCATTCTGTTCCCATGTGCTCAGAGAGGCCCTGGGGGACCCTGGCTGAACTCTGGGGCATCTCTGGAGACGCGAGCCGTCCAAAACCATGACAGCGACGGGAACCAACACTATACCAAAGGGAATACCGCATACTCCGAGACCACTTCTTACATAACTGAGAGAACTCTAAAAGAATCCATTTGAAAAGAAGAAAACCTAATTAGGAGTATTTGTATTTGGCAAGAAACAAAACACGCATGGGGAATCTGACTTGAGATAGATCTCAAATCAAAGTCCTCTGTGGGTTTTTTGGTTGGGAAATAAAAACAAAATCAATAATGTGCTGCTGGCAACTTCAGATACTGATAGCTTTGATACAGATAACTAACTTCACCAATACTGGATCTGAATTACATTAGATGAAACCTTAGTGATCCCCTTGGTTGGGCAATGTCAAACATGTGTGATATCTATCAAATAGTTTGCCTGTGGCCGTTTGAGCACCTGTCATTGGAAGTTCACAAGTTCGATCCCTGAAACAGCAATGTGCCCATCTCCATCTTCCTATTAGGGATGTCACAATACTAGAATTTCTACTTCGATACCGATACCCAGGAAAATATCGATACTCGATACCACGGGAAGGGGGGGGTGATGACAAGAAGGGGGGGGGGGGGTGATGATCAAGAAGCATAAAAATAAAGTTAGACAGATGGATGGACAGATGTACACTTTTCCATAATCTAGGACTGATAAAACTTTGAATTTAGACAGCAGAGTATCCCTGCTCTAGCCATCAGAACACGTTTAGCTTGTTGAAGCAACAGATACCCAATGATAGGGAGGGAAAAATCAGTGATTTTTCATTAAAAGAAAGCACTGATGGTATCGAAACTGTTGCAAATGAGTATTGTATCCATTTAAAAATTTTAGTATTGATATTTTCGATACTACAGTATATCGATACCTGTTGCAAATGAGTATTGTATCCGATTCTAATTTTCAGTATTGATACTTTTCGATACTAATGATACTTTTGACAACCCTACTTCCTATACAGCACAGTAAGTGGACAAAGTAGCAGATGGGCAGCCCAACAGCTACTCTACAAAAGCACTTTGTTACAGCAAGACGGATGCATTATCTGTCATTTCAGGATGGGGAAAAGTCAACATTTTCTCCTTGTTCTCCGCGCCGGCTGTCACCACAATATGGCCTCTGTCCGAGCGACTGGGGGGATTGTCCGGCATTCCTACGGTCCGATCCCTCCGCGGGGAATATATATTTATGGAAGCCGGCATATGAAGTCTCACCCAGAGAGGCAGGAAACAGGAAACAGACAGGATGAATTCGGGGAGATTATGTAATGCTTCACCGCCTCGCCTCTCGCAGGTAGCCCGTGTTACACAAGCTTTAACGCACACTCGAGCATGACTCTGCCTGGGGGGTGCTTTATTTAAAGTGATGGCGATACCCAACATGGCTAAAAATGGGTGAACACCTAAGTTGCTGCCACTTCAGGACGGTTATGTTTGGGACTGGTTGCATGGTAATTTAGTTTGCAGCATTTCAAAATGAATGAATTTCTGCTTGGATGATTTAGAGAGCAAGGCTCATATTCTTATGAGAAAATCCTCTTTGGGGGGATAAGGACATTGGGTCATGGATCAGTGCTAGTCCTGTCAGTGCTTTGACACCGATGAAGAGTCATATTGTGTGATCACGGGTTGACAACGGAGTGTGTGTCGGTGTGCCCCTGCTAATGGGAGTCAGGAGACCTTGTTTGGCCCCAGGCACCCAACTATTAGGAGCCAATAGATGATGCATCTGCTTCTCTACCTGCAGGCTGCTGGGTACCAGTAAATAATATGCTGGCAAAAACAAGTACACACACACACACACACACACACACACACACACACACACAGGAATGCATTGCACTCACACAGACATATAGTCATGTGCTCTCTGATTCACTCACACTGGACACGTATACAACCATCTTCTCATAAACACACGCAGCTTCGCTCTCATTCTGTCTCTCTTCCAAACAAAATCACGCGCACACACACACGCACGCACGCACACACACACACACACACACACACACACACACACACACACACACACACACACACACACACACACACACACACACACACCTCACTGTGGCTGAGATCAGAGGTTCTGATATGGCTGGCTTATGTAAAGCCTGAAGGCCTCAACAAGATGTTCTAGTTAGTCATGGTACATTGAGAATCAGCCATATTTAGACTAATGGCCGCGCTCCACTACAGCCATCGGGCATCAGACATCGAAGGAATGATTCCTTTACCAGCAGTGAAAGATGCTCCACTAACGTTGCGTCTGCGTTGCACCCGATGTTTGCGTCCAAGCAAGAAAAATCGCAGAGGTTAAATTCTCAATGGCTGATGCATGCGTTCTGCGACTCCACCCACATTGAAATAAAGGGAGAACGTTATGTTGGCACAATGCTAATGGCAACACGACGCAAAGCTGGTAGTGGAGCTCTAACGAAATGCTGCGTTCGTGTATGGTCGGAGGTGGCACGTGGCAAAAAGCCACATCTCCGACCTACGTGCGTTCAAGCTTCAAGACTTCAAGTCGCAAAACCATGGTTGCTAATAGCATCGGCTATTAGACAGACAGCCACTACTGCTGATTGGTCTGAAAACATACTATTGTTGAAAATAAAATTAACTAGAACGACCGCACCCCGGATATATGCCTCCGCCATTGAGCAGTTGACATCCATGTCTGGCCAGACTTTGATGTTTGAGCCAAATGTGAAGAAATTCCGTGAAGGCGCTTTTAAGATATCGCGTTAACGAACTTGGGAATGGCATTCGTGAGGTCACAGTGACCTTGAACTTTGACCACCAAAATCGAATCAGTTCATCCTTGAGTCCAAGTCAACGTTTGAGGCAAATTTGATGAAATTCCATCAGGCGTTCCTCAGATATCGCTTTAAAACATCGGACGTACGTACGTACGGACAAACAAACCCGAATCCATAATGCCTCTGGCCTGGCTATCGAAAAAAAAAGTGCCAAAAATGTTTTAAATTCATACAATCTTATTATGATTTGGGTGGCCATTTTGAAATGACGGCAAATGACGAGCCGGGAGCAACTAGGGGTTGAGAAATCATCCCCGAGTTGACACGCCATTTTATTAGATTTTTTCTAGTAGCAAGTGGAAATTTGCGACTTGCAAGTTGTAAAGGAACGCAGCATAAGTCCATTACATCACCGCCGACCGCTATCAGTGACAGCCCGAAAGAGAGCCACTGTCTGATAAACAAACTGAAACCACTGTATTGAAACAAAACCACTTCATTTGTCTTTTGGCCTTGTGATAAAAATTATGCAAATAATAGTGAAGGATACCAAACAGTCCATTCACTCCATGTGCTGGAGAGTTTGTTTTGCAGGTGGACAGTTAGTTTGTCACTTGGCAGCGCTCTCCATGGCTCTCCCAGTGTTATCTAACCACAACAACTGGAGCTGTTGCCTGGCTGGAGGGAACAAGAACAGCAGTGTTTGTCGCTGACAGGAACGGCCGAGGGAAAGTCTGCCTGTGCGCTCTCCATTCAAATCACTGTCATGCTGTAATTCTCAGGAACACAGGCTGCTACTGTGTGGTGTGTGTGTGTCTGAATTACCTGTAAGAACGTATTTCCCCTATGCATGTGTCTGTATGAGTGCGCATGTTAGTACAGTAAGCGTGCGTGCCTGTCTGCGTATTCGCCTCCACACAGACACACGCAGGTTATTATCCCACGTCGCACGCCAGTTTTTTTTTTTGCCATTCTCCATTACGCCGCCTCCGTCCATGAATGGGGGGTTTTGTTTGGTTTCTCCTCCGGCTTTCCGCTGTGCCTTGTTACCCCGGTTTTGCTCTCCGTTTCCTGGCTTGGACGCACGGCTGCTTTTTTTCACCTTAGCTTCGTGGAGGAAATGATTTCTGACTAGGGGAGACGGGGGAGGAACGACAAGCTAATATATCCTACCTCTGAACCCCACTTCGTCCAGCACTGCGGACTCATTCGCTTCTAACGTGCCCGGGCTGGTGCCAAGATATTGTTTCCACTACCTTACTGTATATTAGGGTGCAAAGAGTCCTCATACATATCTGTGGTCACTTCAATGAGATATTCAAGAACTGATAGTGTAGCAGTATTGCACTTCACCTTTTCATGTGGGTTCACATGTGCAAATGCAGATTCTGCTGATAATTGAATATCCTTTGATACTGTGCAATATATTCAAGAGGCATAGGCAAGTTGTATGGTTATCACAAGATGTAAGATTATACCTTCCTCTTTTATGGTCTTTAACCGTATTCCATTTCGTTCCAGCTTCCATCCTCGCCTTGACATCCCTCTAAACACAGCGTGATCCCTCTGCTGGCTTCTTTTTCCTAGTAACACAATCCTTGTAGAGGGCAAATCATCCTGTGTACCACGAACGTTCACCCACGCAGGTGCGCACGCACACGCAGGGCGCTGTGTGTTTACTCCCTTTCTTTAAAGCCTGTCAGAGGCCATCACATCAGCCCGGCCCGGCCCGGCCCGGCCCGTATGCATCGGAAAGAGGGAGGAGGGGGTCGGATCCTCGTCCCGTTTCCAACACAACAGCCTCAGCCAAAAAACAAATTAGCAAAGAGACACAGGGGAGGGTTTATGACTAATTATTCAATTTGCTATGGAGGAGGAGGGCAGGGGGGAGTCGGTGGTGGCTGGGGCAGAATTCCATGTTTGCTCTTAGCAGAATGTCATTTCCTGGTGGATATTTGACCACAAACTGAGAGCAGAGTTGTTGTGGAGAGTCGGGCTGGAGGGATGAGGAGAAGGAGGCATGTTTTGGCGAGAGACCGGGGTGAAAGAGAGGGCTAACCAGACTGTTCTCGGGCCCTGCTGACGGTATGTTGAGGATTCTTAAGCGGCACAAGGAAATGGCTTGTCCAACACAGGAAGAGAGATTCGGAGATCGAGGTTCTTGGAGCAAGGGGTGGGAGTGTGTGTGTGTGTGTGTGTGTGTGTGTGTGTGTGTGTGTGTGTGTGTGTGTGTGTGTGTGTGTGTGTGTGTGTGTGTGTGTGTGTGTGTGTGTGTGTGTGTGTGTGTGTGTGTGTGTGTGTGTGTGTGTGTGTGTGTGTGTGTGTGTGTGTGTGTGTGTGTGTGTGTGTGTGTGTGTGTGAGTGTGTGCTGTGTTCTTTACGTGTGTTGTCTATGGGCCGGTGTGTACACTCACTCACCCATGTGCCAGGGGCCTGCCGAAAATATTACGATGTGTTTGGAGAACAGTGAGTATATGTTTATGTCGCTGCAGAAAATGGGTAGCTGGAAAAGGGGATAGCTTTGCGATTCAGAACGGGTTGTGGTTGGCAGCTGCCCTTCAAAAACATTCATCACTAGTCGTGTTTCCATTACCCTCAGAAATGCGCAAAATCTAAATATCGCAATTATTTTGCGAAAAACTGTAATGGAAACACAGCTACTGACAGTTTGGCTCTACAGACTGTGGGCTTGGTCTACAGACTGTGGGCTTGGTCTACAGACTGTGGGCTTGGTCTACAGACTGTGGGCTTGGTCTACAGACTGTGGGCTTGGGCGGCCGGTCAGCTGGGGTTCAGCCAGAGTCCCACACACTCACCTTCTTCTTGCTGCAGTAGATCTGCCATTTCTTCTCGTCGGGCAGAGCGAACATGGCCTCCCTGTTCTTGTCGGTGAGGTCCAGCTCATCCTGCAATGACAGAGGAGGACCATTTATCTGCTGTCACACATCCTTCGTTTCAAATAAAGCATGACACTAGGCCTGCAACTACACATTTTCATTATTCATTCATCTATTGATTACTTTTTTCAAGTAATCATTTAGTCTACAGAATGCCAAATGCCCATAACATCTTACAAGAGCACAGCTATTCTGAAAATTGCTTACTTTGAACAGGAGTCAAAAAACCCAAAGTATGAATTATATAGTGATATGAACCAGAGAAAATCAAGCAAATCTTAGCATTTGTGAAACTGGAATGAGCAAATGTTTGGTATTTTTTAGTAGATAAATGACTAAAGCAATGAACCAATTAACAAAATGACAAAACATGAACCTAGTCACTAGTGTAAAGTTCATTAAATACATATTGGATTGGATAAGTTCCCTTTATAGTCTGACAAGAATAGACATTTTTTGTATTTTTAGCCAAATTGGAAACAATGAGAAATAAACAATGCTATAAATAATGACAACGAGAAAGTGTCTTAATGGGAAGTTGTTGTGCCAGGTGAAAGCATATCAAGCCCCGCCCTCAGGACACCACCCCGCAATCCCACAGAGGAGACAGTGAAGTGAAGCAGCCTCCACACACAGAGCACAGAGGAGACAGTAAGTGAAGCAGCCTCCACACACAGAGCACAGAGGAGACAGTGAAGTGAAGCAGCCTCCACAGAGCACAGAGGAGACAGTGAAGTGAAGCAGCCTCCACACACAGAGCACAGAGGAGACAGTGAAGTGAAGCAGCCTCCACAGAGCACAGAGGAGACAGTGAAGTGAAGCAGCCTCCACAGAGCACAGAGGAGACAGTGAAGTGAAGCAGCCTCCACACACAGAGCACAGAGGAGACAGTGAAGTGAAGCAGCCTCCACAGAGCACAGAGGAGACAGTGAAGTGAAGCAGCCTCCACACACAGAGCACAGAGGAGACAGTGAAGTGAAGCAGCCTCCACACACAGAGCACAGAGGAGACAGTGAAGTGAAGCAGCCTCCACACACAGAGCACAGAGGAGACAGTGAAGTGAAGCAGCCTCCACACACAGAGCACAGAGGAGACAGTGAAGTGAAGCAGCCTCCACACACAGAGCACAGAGGAGACAGTGAAGTGAAGCAGCCTCCACACACAGAGCACAGAGGAGACAGTGAAGTGAAGCAGCCTCCACAGAGCACAGAGGAGACAGTGAAGTGAAGCAGCCTCCACACACAGAGCACAGAGGAGACAGTGAAGTGAAGCAGCCTCCACACACAGAGCACAGAGGAGACAGTGAAGTGAAGCAGCCTCCACACACAGAGCACAGAGGAGACAGTGAAGTGAAGCAGCCTCCACACACAGAGCACAGAGGAGACAGTGAAGTGAAGCAGCCTCCACACACAGAGCACAGAGGAGACGGTGAAGTGAAGCAGCCTCCACACACAGAGCACAGAGGAGACAGTGAAGTGAAGCAGCCTCCACACACAGAGCACAGAGGAGACGGTGAAGTGAAGCAGCCTCCACACACAGAGCACAGAGGAGACAGTGAAGTGAAGCAGCCTCCACACACAGAGCACAGAGGAGACGGTGAAGTGAAGCAGCCTCCACACACAGAGCACAGAGGAGACAGTGAAGTGAAGCAGCCTCCACAGAGCACAGAGGAGACAGTGAAGTGAAGCAGCCTCCACACACAGAGCACAGAGGAGACAGTGAAGTGAAGCAGCCTCCACACACAGAGCACAGAGGAGACAGTGAAGTGAAGCAGCCTCCACACACAGAGCACAGAGGAGACAGTGAAGTGAAGCAGCCTCCACAGAGCACAGAGGAGTTGTTAGTATTCACCCCGCTGCTCTGCTCAACTCTACAGCTTGGTACAAGGAGCCTCCCGGAGCTTTTGAAATGCATATGAGCCCAGGAAATGAGCCTGTGTGTGCCAAGGAGGAAAGTAAAGTCCTGGAAAAAGATCTCCTGGACAGGAGAAGAAAGAGAGATGGATAAATAGGACATGAGGTACAGGAAGGGGGGAAGAGAGAGAGAGAGAGACAGCCAGAGGAGGGAAGAGAGAGAGAGACAGCCAGAGGGGGGGAGAGAGAGAGAGACAGACAGGGGGGGGGGGGGGGGGAGAGACAGCCAGAGGGGGGAGAGAGAGACAGACAGAGGGTGGGGGGGGGGGGGAGAGAGAGACAGCCAGAGGGGGGAGAGAGAGAGAGACAGACAGAGGGGGGAGAGAGAGAGAGACAGACAGAGGGGGGGGGAGAGGAAGTATTGGGGTTTTTGGAGATGGATAGGCAGAGAAAGGAGAGGGGAGAGGATGAGATGCTATAGCACCAGGGCTTTGTGCCCAAGCTCTCACTAATCTCATCATAATGGTTTTGCTACCATGACGTCAACCAGCAGCACCGCCGGGCCCCCCGGACCCCCAGAGTCAAGATGGCTACCGGTGCCAGAGCTGGGGCCCCTTAAAGCCGGCCGGTCGGATTCACAGAGTTTGTTTTCATCCATTCAACGGGGAAGGGGCTCACATTCCAAGTATCCGACAGTAGGTGGAATGACATCATCTCTCACCCAGGACTTTCAATGGGATAACCAGCAGCAATCTTGTAGAAACTGAAGGGTGAGAAATTCCGGGGGTCTCACACACACCAAACCCCAAATCTCATGCTCTTGCCAACCACAGACTTGAGAACATGTTTAGTCTCAACACCTTGATTCATTTGTGTCTCCTATCATGAAGGATCCACCACTGTTGTTTGCAGCCGCACCATTGAGCCCCACACACTCTTAACTATGAAGGCATAAAAGCAGCCATCTGGTACTGGAGCTTAGTATCTAGCCTCGAACTCTCTTTCCTTCCATCTTTACAGATCTCAGCTTTGGATCACAATCCCCCCCTCCACACGCACCGACTTTCTTCAGACACGGAGGCCGAGAAGCTAACTAAGTGTCTGGCCCATCGCCTGCTCGTTGGGTCAAAGCCCTGCTGTCCAAGCTGCTGCTGTTTGGAGGGGCTGATATGGGGAACTAAGAGGGGGGGGGGGGGTTGGGGGGAGAAAAAGACCCCTGGACTTGAACCAGATGCGAGCCAAGCCCAGCAGCTGATCTCTCTGCTCCTTCACGCTCTCTTGTGATTTCAGACCCACCTCATACAGAGGGGGAAAAGGATACGCGAGAGGTACACAAAATGAGCAGGTAAGTGTGAGTGTTGAACATTTCGGGGAACATGTAAGCTACCCGAGGAAGACTTTGGGGAAAAAATCCCAATTAGGAATGAGGATATGATTACATAATGCTTTTTATGTAAGATATTGGTGTGTGAATAGGATAATGGCAAAAGCAGGAGAAGCTGAAAGGAGTGTACAGTATAGGGTGGGGTAGGGCTGAGATTTCAAAAAAGGATTGCATGTCTTATTTAGTTGTCTGAAATGAGAGAGACAGAGAGAGAGAGAGAGAGAGAGAGAGAGAGAGAGAGAGGGCTGACCCAAACACACACCCTTCTGCTCACATCCTGCAGAACAGAACCAAACCAGGTCTCTAGTTAGCAACGCTCCAGTCGGGGAATTCACATAAACCAAAGCTAATATTGTTCCACCTGCGGCTCCGGAGGGGAGGAAAAAAGACAGTTTACTGTATCCCCCTGAAGCCATTCTTTCATATCTCCCACCTGAAGGGCCTTTGGAATAATGTTACAAATGAATAAAGAGGGTCAGGGGTGGGGAGATTTGCCTGAGCTGTCCGCAGCCGACGGACTGACTTACTGCCCTGTCATTCAATTTCCTGCTTCTCATGATAATTGTGGAGAGACTGCAACATAAAACACCTTTAACAAAAAATTATAATAATCTTGATAAAGGAGATTTGAAGAGTTTTCATTCCAAACACTATATATCCACAATGCCAATAAATAAATAGCAATAAACAATAACAATAAATAGCTAATTACCTTTGTTAATGCATTAACACATTAATGTAATGTGTTTCCATTATCAGTGGAATTATATATGTCACCTTCAGTATCATCATCATCATCATCAGTATATAAATGGGAGCTAGGGCTCTGTCTGTTTCTCTGTCTCTCTATCTGTCCCATGTCCCACTGTGATGTCATAAATCCAATGTGACATCATCAATGTCATAAATCCCACTGTGACATCATCAGTGATGTCATAAATCCCAGTGATGTGTGACATAATCAGTGATGTCATAAATTCCACTGTGACATCATCAGTGATGTCACAAAAAAGAAGTGGGAGTCTGGCTGAAACTTTCAGGAAGTGTAAAGAGCACCCGTGCGGGTGACCTGACGGAGCCAGATTTCTTTTTATTAGGGCAGATTACCCTAATTGCTCTAAGGCTGATTGCCCTAAGGCTGAGGCTATAGTTCAGTGATGACATCACTGATGATGTCATCAGAGGCACACACACACACACACACACACACGAGAGAGACTCAGGGAGAGGGAGAGAGAGGAGAGGGAGAGAGAGACTGATGGAGAGGGAGAGAGAGGGAGAGAGCGAACGTGCGTAACACGCGAGATGCCTAGTACTGTAAATAAAAACGGACGTATGGTGTTATAGTCATAGTGTATGACTCTAATCTAATCTAACACGGCCACAAAAATGCATCACTGCAACAAAACACAAGTCAGAAGATGCAACTTGTCTATGAGACGCTAAATATTTATGATCCACGGGAGTAAACTCTTATCAGCAGTATGAAAACACCTAAATACTGTTAGATACTGTTGTTTAGTTGTTTAGACTGGATAAATGCATGGAGAGTGATGGAGAGAAAATAGGAGGTGAAGAAGAGAGCGAGGTGAAGAGATGATAGAAGGAGGGGGAAGTGCTTTCTGCATGTGTGTGTGCGCCCGCACACACGTACACGGGTCAGTCAGTGTGTGTGTGTGTGTGTGTGTGTGTGTGTGTGTATGAGGAAACTGACATGGGAGTTGGCGTGTGGGTGTGTCACTGTGACAAGATTGAGTGTGTGAGGCTCCACCTAGAATGGGAAATGAGTGTGTGGTCCAAGCATGACATTCTGTCTGGCGTGTGTGTGTATGAAGTGGCATTTGAGTGGATTCAAAGGTCTGAGGATCACAGAGTTGGCTGATAGGGTAAGCCTGGTGCGTCACTGACACACACACACACACACACACACACACACACACACACACACACACACACACACACACTCTCAGGGTGGGACAGGAAGGCAGAGGAAAGACAGGCAAGATGGCAGGAAGTCATATGAGGCCTCAAGGGGGCCCGCAGGAAGCTGTTAGTGACCCAAAGGAGACTGTGTGTGTATGTATATATATGTGTGTGTGTGTGTGTGTGTGTGTGTGTGTGTGTGTGTGTGTGTGTGTGTGTGTGTGTGTGTGTGTGTGTGTGCGTGTGTGTGTTACACCGAAGCCCCAACCTTCGGTTCTGAAAAATTAGGCCAACGTGGAAGTTCCTCGAATGGCCACATGAGGCTGGCTGCAAAAGTGGGTCATTCCCCATTTGCCCTATGTTAAAATACCCAACTTTACAGCAGAAAGAACCTGGTTACAGCCTGGCTGGTTACAGCCTGGTAAAAAAAAAAAAAAAAAAAAGGGGGAAATGACTGACTTCTTACTTGATTTATTACCTCAGTAAACACTTTCCTAATTAGTTTATGGTCTCAGTCGCTATAGGTTGAGGCGATGTCTCGTCATAGACGCTGGGTTAGCTGGCTCAGCCTGGCTGGGGGCGTGGTCAGGGTGGGGTAAATCCCCCGTTCTATCCATTCAGCAAAGTTAGAATTTAGCTGATAGCCCAGCCCAGGCAGACACGATCGGGATTTAACCACCGCAGTAAACGCACATCTGAGCAGATGTCTTGTATTCTGCTCTAGAACCCCCAAACCTGTAGTTTAGAGCCGCAGCACCGTCCTTTGGTGAGTCAGCCCATTGAGATATATCGGCGGTTTTACGCCGGTCGCACGCCAGCCGTATAACATTTTGTGGGCGTTCCCACACATGCCGATGGAGTATGTTTACTCAATGGAGTATGGTTTCCATTTTGTAAATTATCGTCCCATTAGGGTAATATAGACAATAAAGCAGACTATGTTTTGGGATGTGATTGACAGGGGTCCAGTGATCGCGCATCACCAATCACGGACCAATAACAGGCGGCGCTGCAGCTCTTCTCGTCCAAATATGGTCACTTCTCGCTCCAAGAAAACCAAGATGGCAATGGTCACAATGCGAAACTTGAGGCTTCAAATCGGGAGTCCAGAAACCAATGGGTGACGGGTTACACCTCCCAGCTAGTCCTGGAGCTCCTCACACAAGGCCAAGACTGATTCTGAGTCATTTACCACAACCAGGGAAAAGTCTGAGATCAACTTCTTGCTCTTAAGCTTTGGTCAAAATCGATTTAGCATTGTCTCCTCCTCCTCGCCAAACAGCAGATCACACACACACACACACACACACACACACACACACACACACACACACACACACACACCCTCACATCCCTTCACAGCGTTCAGACGAGTCACGGTATCCCCCCTTTTAGATGAGTCACCGCACTTCTCCCTTCATCCAAACCAGCCTGGACCGAGCTCACGCTAAGGTTAGCTCGGGACAGGAGTTGGCCGGAAAAGCGAACGGGAGGAAGAGAAAATGAGGGATGGGGAAGCCAGTTGGATGGACAAACGGCAGGGAAGCAGAGAGGGGAAACAGGGAGGAAAGACAGGAGAGGAAAGAGGGTGCATCCCCGGGCATACACAAGGGGGGTAACTCACAGCCAAAGGCCAGGAGGGTGGAGAACGTTTCCATTCGCCGACGTTATGCAACGCATTTTTGATTGGCGTCCGGCCCGAAAAGCCCATTCAGCATGACGGATGGAACATTAGGAGGGGATTTATGTTTCGAAGAGTCCGGTTTTCTCAGAAAACGCGACTTATCGAGGCTACAAATGAGAAAGGCTAATTATACCGCCATCGCTTTGAGAATATAATTTATGTGACACTAAAAACGGTCACAGAGAGTCAAACGGGGCAGACGCCATAAAGGTTGTGGCAACGGCTGAGCTGTGACACTGGGCTGCTGGACGACTGCCCAGAGCAGGGGAATTCAACGAGAGAGAGAGAGAGAGAGAGAGAGAGAGAGAGAGAGAGAGAGAGAGAGAGATAGCAGATAGAGGACGAGAGCAGGACAGAGTAAAACAGAGATAATGGCTAAGAGAGTACAGACTAATCTGATGTCTGCCAGTACAGTATGTGCCAGATGTTGGCCTTGCTAGACCTGATTCATCCCCTCTTATCTTAAACCACAACCACCATCTACAATTATAACCTTTTAATGGGACCAATTTACTTTTTATTCGAGATGATGTAATCTCAAAACATCTCAGTCAGTCTCCAATATGATCAAAACTATTTGACGGCTTTTCCCGGACACACAGAAACTGTGATTTTAAAGCAACAGCTTGAGGTCGAGGATGGATTTGCAGCCTGCATGTACATGATGACACATGCAGACGTCGAGTCAGACTTGGCATCGTTCTCTCTGCATAACCACCCTCCAAACTAGTTTTCATTCGATTCCAATCCACGGCACATTTTCTATCTTAGCCTCTGGGTTTTTTGCACTTACTTCTCTTTCCCTGTGTCTCTCTCTTCTCTCTGTTTTGAGTGTGTGGTGTTCAGTGGCAGTGTCTGGCTACAAACCGATGGGAACATGCAGTGTTGCCGTAAACACATGGCGACCATATGCAAACCTTTCCACAGTAAAAGCAATGTGTTCACCGATCTCAGCTGAAAATGCCAATCTTGCTGTCCCCAAACAAACTTGCACGACTGTTTACCAAGCTGCCACCAGTGAGAAAAAGCACACAAGCACCCACGTGACTGAGGGGCAACTCATTTTCAATTACCTAAATGTGAGAGCAATTTCACATTCAATGATAAAATGTTATCACTCAGGAGGGAATTGCCCGCTAAACAACAATAAAGCTCTGGAGGCCCTGCCAGCTGTCACACGTGGCCCATAGATCATCTGTGCGTGCGAGCCTCGAAACTTCACTGATGGAAAGAAGCCACTGAAAATGCACCCAGATCCAAGGAGGACCACGACACAGGACCGTTGCACGTTTGCTATCAGGAAACTCCGCTGCCAGCTGCGAATGTGTATTTTGATTGGTGCGATCCATTAACGTCTCTGATGTGGTCTGCGCTCAACGTGTCCAAATCAGTGGCGATTGCTTCCAGCTTAGTTTGGATGGGTTTTGTGGAGTTCGCTATCGGCACGGGAGACTCTCATAATGGGTGATGTGAAAGGCTTTATGGAGCAGGTTTTTCATCCAGACTTTTGTTTTAAGTACTTGTGATAAGATGAGCTGTTGTAAACTTGGATGAGTATCAATGTTTATATATGAGAGGCAGGGCTGGCAGACAAGGTCCATTCCATTCTATTCTAATAGTTTTACTTACCATTTTTCCAGCTTTATTTCAAATGGTGTCCCTCTGAATGCAACTCTTTATCTACGACACCAAACACCAAACTTGGAAGTGGGAGCATCAGTCACGGAGCAACAGAGACATTACAGTTGCTGTACAGGTTACATGTTTACTGTACGTTTGACAGCGGTTCAAATGTGTGGGCACAGCTTAGCGTAGGTGACTATAATTCTGTGTCATGCTGACAGCGGGTGTGGAGGGGGGGCTGCTTCTGGGACACCACAATTTACTGCCTTTGGGGGGAAAAATTGCAATTTCTTAATTTTTACTATTTTTTCCGCATGATAGAATAATAGTAAAGATCATCAAAACTATGAAATCTTATATTTTAGATTATCACCATTTGGCTTGATGGAAAGGCAACAGGCTTTGGAAATAAATTCATACTATGATTCATAAGCCCCTTCTAAACATGCAGTGAAATCCGGATTATAACCAGCTGCTAGCCGGTCGGCCTGCATGTTTAGAAACAATTAGCCGCCTTATGCGCACTCCCGCAAGTGCGGATCATGACCATCTGAGCCCCTAGTACAGGATCCGCATTATTGGAAAAACGGCTGTTGTTTAACACCGGCAGCTCATGTTCCGGATCATGTATGTCTGAGTGGGTGGGTGGTTAAATGGCACTTTACAAACCATTGATGTCCCAGTGATAATTATTTTCATGAATGGACGTAGCGTTAATAACATGGCTGGATTATTTGGAAGAGAGCCAAATTAGGTGAGTAAACAAGTAAAAGTTGAATCGTTTCTTTCTCCCCCATCTGCCAGTTTAAAAATGCAACAAGGAGATGATAGCCTACTACTTTAAGCCTAATGCATAGGCTAAAGTATCCGCTAAAGTTCACATAGCCTATTAATTAATTAATCGTTCGGGCAATCGCTTATATCAACGAATTAAACGAGCAAACTCACGGTTTCCTCAAATGCTACAAACGGCTTGAATGGTTTCTTTTCCTCCTGACCTGTCTGTTTTGTAGGCTATGTAAAAATGCAAGAGTTGCATCAGCCTATATCGAGACATATATTATAGCCTAACTTTTGTGGGGAGAAATAAATTGAAAACTAGTCAGATATGACTTGAATGCCACTTGTAAAATCATCCACAGTGTAATGTTAGTGCGACGGTGCGACCACTATTTTGACTGGCGGCTTTTGGGCGATGTAACAAAGGCAAGCGCTCACTTTTTCTGGCACATTGCCACCCCACGTTATCGCCTGAATGCGTCGGAATGCATCTTCCATTAAAACTGCATGTTTTTTAATCGAGTTTGGTTACAGATTCGCTAAAGCTGTTTCCACATCACATTTATTTTCATGATACACCCTACTGCACCCCCTCCCCCCGCCCACTCTACTCGCTATCGGCAGAGAGAATACGGACCATTTCCAGCTGTTTCTAAACAAAGACTCCTCACGTCTAGAAAGGTAAAACCGGAAAATATCCTGCTCTGGCTAGCCGGACATGATCCAGACTTCATGTTTAGAAGAGGCTTATACATACATGTATTGTGGCATCATCAACTTCACAATTTATATTTGTCTGCAAAACAAATTTCAATCATTTAAGCATAAGCCTTTAGATCAAAATGGCTTTAAGATAATGAAAAACAGCACATTCAATCAGGTGGGTCCAAACTATCAACTGCTAGAGTGCAGTAGCTGCTCTCACCTTTCCTCCTCCAACATCCAAGCTAGGATTCTACAGAGGTAATGTCATAGCACAAGGGAGAGTTATATCACCTCATGCTTTTCATTTGATGCTCCGAACACCAGCCATGCAGGAACAGAGAAGATACCACCACTGTACAGACTAGCTAACTATTTTGTCATATAGCATTAAGAAACTGTTTTCTGCCTCTGCACAGCTAGCTGTGGATCTGAGTGGTCAGTCACTGCACAGTCTCTAAACACAGTGGAAGACCCCATAATGGAGGTGGAGACACGTGGAGGTGGTTTACTCCTCCATTTGGCCCAGATCTGTCACTCCCATTCCAGAGGCTCCGCTGGGTCTCATTCTCCTCCTCAGGAAAGGCTTTCATAACAATAATCCCTGGCTCCCGTTGCCACGGAAACACTCCATGTTATGTTATTTCCCTCTTATTTAGCCCCCCCCCCATCGCACAGCTCCTGTCCTCCCTGCATCAACTCTCGGTGTCGACGTTACAAGCGGTCGGTGTGTCCAGACTGTGTGACTGCTGGAGGTCCGGTCGAGCAGATTCTTGGATGTGCGGTCAGACGTGTCAGCATGCCGGCCGCAGGACGAGCTAAGCAGATGTGGCGAGACCTCAGCTCGGCGATGGCTTGGCCAGATGACCAGCGTCAGGCAGGAGCGCTTTGTGCATCGCTCTTCCAATCAAAGCAGACATGAGTCAATCTGTCACCGGTTGAGCGATCAGCTAACTGGAAACGAGCGAGCGAGAGGGTCGTTTTTCCTCCCAAACTTTCTCACACTCTATTTTCACCTTCAAGCGTTCAGTTGGGGGTCTGTATCTTGGAAAGAAACTCAAAGCGAAGACGAGATCAGTCATAGAGGAGAACAGACATTACCCAGAAGACGAAACATCTGAGCTTGTGTACCAGACCATCAGATGTGAGCTGTCCAATAACCGTCTCGTGAAGAATCCAGTCCCTAGGCCGTGTTCCAATCAGAAAACGTCAAATCCTCTCTTCGCCCCGACGAGCTATACTATGCTAAGAGGTTTTTGAAAATCAGGGAAGCATCCCTTCTGCTCTGCTTCTTCCCCAACCCCTGCATCTGTGTCAGATTCATGTTAAGCTCAGATATTTACCCTAAATAAGCTGTGGGTCATGCAGTCTTCTCAACCGTGAGGGCTGCCGTGATTTGGCTAAGCACTCCCATATGCCAGGCATGTTTTTGTTTTATCCTGGCAACACACGACCCTGCTCACGTTCGTGTAACCTCTTTATACACAGCAACCTGCATCATGTAAGCATTTCCAGGCCACACAGGCCATCAAGTGTGTCCAAATACCAACCTAGTGGTCTTTCTAAACTAGGCTCCAGCTAACATACTGGTGAAAGAGCATTTCAGTCTAGAGGTACTGCAATCAGTGTCTTGATTAGCATCATGCTAACTTTTAGTTTTCCCTAATCAAGCCAATAAGTGCAGTGGAGCTACTGGAGTTTAATGGTCTGTGCACTGCCAGTGATTATAAAGAACCGTAGACAGCGATGTTGGGGTTAATTCAGGTCAATTAGCTGGAAAAATTGGGGAAAAATCTCAACCACTGGGAAAACATCTGCCTTGATAACAATGAAAAGTTTCCTATTGCAAATGGAATTTCACTAAATCTCCTAAATAGATTTTGACAGTTGGAAGAGTGATATATCCTGCAGGCAGTGAAGTTTAGCATTCCCTAAGACTAGACAGCGCCAGAGAGACAGTGCTGCAGCCATGCTGTTGGACACACTGTAGGGAGGGAGGAGGGGAGAGAGGCTGAGAGACTGAGAGGGAAAAGCAGAAAATGTGAGGTTAGAGGGGGAGAGCGACAGAGGCAGAGAGATGGAGACAGACAGGACCGAAAGACAGGAGCTCAGGCTAACGGAGAGAGGCAGAAACAGCAAAGCCCTGTTCTTCCAGCAAAGCCGTGACCAGTTTGCATGCCAGCTGAAAGCCAACATCAGCAGACTTCTCCGTTCTGACAGCTGTGCCCTCCTGAGCCCTCTCCACACTGTGGGTATACGTACTGGTGGAGGGTCGCAACCAGCGCCAACAAGCCTGATCTGCGCACAAGATGGGCTGAGCAGGGCAAGGGTGGGCAGCATGGCAGGGCCAGTGGGATGGAGGGGCCGGGATGGAGGGGCCGGGGGGGGGGGGGGGGGGGGTCTTTGGCTCATCCAAACATCAAGACACCCTCCGCAGGATCAAATCCCTTCCAAAATCCTACCCCTAATCCCATTTGGGGCCGGGATAATGAACGCCATGCAAAGGAAAAGATTTGGGCTGCTCCCCATTAGGACAAAGGAAAATTCCTGGATTTATATTGTACCACTCTATTGTTCTGAGCCCGCTCCATACAGTACATTTAGCGTATGTTTTTACTTGGTCCCTTCCCAAGTGGCATGCGTAACAGAATTCAAGTTGAACAGGTTCATAAGATTGACAATCATGTCAAGAGGTAGATATACAGGCCATACGGCTACTTTTTCCACACTTATTTACTATAATTGCCTGATAGACCAGTCTTCAAGAAATCAGGTATTTTGCTAAGATTGCTAACACTGTAGATCAATTCAGTGCATTTCTATTCACTCATTTTAGAAACACAAGGCATTCCAATATTGGCTGCTGCTTGCTATAAAGAAAAAAAACGAGGCCGTTGGCTCCACTGGTTGGCTCACGTGGGACACATAAGATGAAGTTATGCAATGATGTAGTATTTGAGCCGCTTGGTCAGTCAGCAAAGAGCAAACACAGATGGCTTATTGAGAGGGGGGGCAACGGTGCCCCTCTCCTGAAACAGTGGAAGGGGTGACGATTCCAAACCCACAAACAAACACGCCCCCGGCCTTTACCACACAAGTAGTCAAACAGTGGTTTGTGACCTGTGCCCAAGTCTAGACATACAGGTTTGACTCATTAGGTGAATGCTTCAGCCTGGCACAAGGTTGTAAGAAAACACAAGATTTGCTTTCTTCGCTACTGAGATCTCACCATTCCTACATCTTTCATCCCATCTGTACTCACCACGAGCTCGGAGAAGCGTGCGTGCAGCTCCTCGGCGGGGGGCATGGGGGCGCTGAACTCCAGCAGCTGCAGCGGCACGCTGTCCTTCAGGTTGATCTCCGGGGGCTCACTGCTGCCGAAGCAGCAGAGGAAGCCCAGGCCCGGCCGCGTCCTCTTCCTGGGGGGCATGCTGACCGTCAGGCGGGGGCACGGGGGGGCAGCACTGGGGCTAGGGGCCAGGAGGGCAGAGGGGGTGGGGGCCAAGGGGCAGGGGGGGGGGGGGGTGGAGAGGAGCACCAGGCTGCTATCTAGGGGGCATGATCTGGAAGAGACGAGAGACAGAGAGAAATGGTCACAAGGAGGATTTGACCAATTCAAAGTGGTGTGGGCTTGATTTTTTTCTCCCTAATGCTAGCAAGACTGATTCAATCATAATGCAATCCATGCAATAAGGTGACTATGGTGACTAAAAATAGCACTAATCCACAACATGTGCACATAAATGATGTTTTGATTCTCTCTAACACAGTAGTGATATACAACAGTATCAACACATGGTGTCTGGTAGGTCTTTCCTGGGAAGAATGTTGTGGCACATGAGAAGTGATGCATTTGACATTTCCTTTTGTTCTTTTTCTTTTTCTAAACAGAAGAAGAATCTGGTGCTTAGCATGAGCAGCGACAGCCACCATGACTGAACAGACTGAGAAAAGAGAAACTCAAACTGCATCCACAGAAAAACCAAGTAATCTCAAAGTACACAACACAGTTTGATTGACAGGTGATCTCTGGCAAGAAACACCACAGCAATGAGCACTTAGCAGCAAAGATGTCATCAACGGAACGGTTTGTTTCAATTTGTGTCCCACTGATCATCTTATGACATCACTGATGATGTCATAGGCACTGATGATGATGTCATAGGCATTGTGACATCATCAGTGGGAGATACCTCAGGATCATCAACTCGAGCTCCTGGAGGAGGAAGGAGAGGGAGAAGAATGGATCATGTAATAAGAGTAGGGAAACAGTGGATAAATCGAGAAGGAGGCGGTAATGCAACATAAAGGATGCCAACTGCCATAACACCACAGAAGAAGAAGAAGAAAGGGCAGGATTTATATAGTCGGTGGAGATTGGAGACATGAGAATGTAGGGAAACAGTGGATGAATAAATCCAGAAAGAGGCGGTAATGCAACATAAAGCATGCCAACTGCCATAAAACACCACAGAAGAAGAACTCAAGCTCCTGAGAAAAGGGCTAGGACTACTGCTGAGAAAAAAGCAACAAGCTCCTGAGAAAAGGGCTAGGACTACTGCTGAGAAAAAAGCAAGCTCCACGGGCCACAGGGCCAGCTCGGCGAGCTGCAGGGCAGGCGAGGCTGCGTAGCGGCTGAGCTAGCGAGCCCAGGAATCAAGCGCATAGATGCCTAGTTTCACAAAAGTGGCAAGTGCTAGACTTGCTTCCTGCAGCCTTCTGTCTCGTCTTTCCTCTTTCCAAGCCTTGTTTATTCCCTTCATACGAGCGTGTGCCTGGTTGGTTGGTGTTGGTGTTGCGGGGCAAGAGGAGAGAGTGCCAACAGGGACTGGCATCATATCCTCTTCTTGCTGCTCTTTCACAAAGAAACCTCTTGTCTGTGAGGTACAATGGTGCCTGTGCAATGTGTACTGTCTGTCTGTGCAGACTTTGTAGAGCTGCCCCGTTGCTGCACTCACTCCTTCAATGGAGCGGCACTAACACAGTGTGTGTGTGTGTGTGTGTGTGTGTGTGTGTGTGTGTGTGTGTGTGTGTGTGTGTGTGTGTGTGTGTGTGTGTGTGTGTGTGTGTGGACAGTAGTGAATGATACCCACTACAACAAGAGCAGAGGATTGAATGGGGCCGAGAGAGACACCCTGGAGGATTTCCTCAATGCTGAGAAAGGGATATGGGTGGTCTCTACTGTATGAATAATACACTCTTAACTAACAACACAAAAGACTAAAGACACACCTTTTCAGGCTCCATCTGGGCCCTTCTTGATCTAACTTCTTTCTCTCTCTTTCTAAAAAAAAAAAAAAAAAAAAAAAAAATACTAACCTAAACTTGTACCACTGTTCCTTCAGAATTTGTAGTTGTCATAGACTGTGCTCCATAGTTGATTGCTCTATTGCTGACAAAAATGTGTTATTCTAAGTCGCTTTGGATAAAAGCGTCTGCCAAATGACGTAATGTAATGTAATGTAATGTAAGGACACTTGCGGCTGTGTAAATGCATTATGCTAATAGCAGGGACAGCCGAACCAGGCCAAAATATTTGAGCAAGAAATTAAATCACCTCTGAAGCTATTTCTGTAAACGCCGACAAAAAATCCATGCAGCTGCCAAGAACAACATAGAACTGACACCAGCATAGATGAATACAAATACACATACAACAGACTGTCTTCCTCCAAGTCTCACATTTGTCAATTAAGGCAATTAATGTACAGCTTTCCGAAACCAGCTCTCACTTAACTCACCTCAAGTAGCCAGGATTAGCCTATCCGCAGTCTCTTGTTTTGGACAATCTAGCGGAATAGCGTCTAAATGGTTGACAAGCTAGTTGATAGAACGATTCATCCAACCCTAACCGCCTCCAACCTCCAAGTCTAACCCGCAAACCACTCTTCTGGGGGCTGCCGACCAGGGTTGTTTTATATGACCAGAAATAACACCTATATGTTTTCCAGTTGACGACAACGGTAATGTAATACCCCTATGTCTCCACCATGTCACTGTGGTCGATGAAAACTGGTGATAATCTCTGACCGAGTTAACCATTAAAAACTTTCATCTTGTAGGACCAGGCTAGCATATCTCACTTATCCCTTTTACATCACAGAGGAGAGGCTATTTAGCACTCAGTGGACACTTGTTAAAATAAGGAAGGAAATGGGCTCAATTAAGAATTATAATTTGCTTTAATGGGAAAATAGCAGTGCTTCATCACAAAATAAACTCAATACAATTTAGACACCAACAATAATCAACATTTTAATCAATAAGTTTGATTTCTTAAAATCATTCTTCCCCATGGCCTTAATTCAGTCTGAAGATCTCACGGTTACTGAACCCGGTAAAAAGCCATGTCTGCTTGTATGAAAAGCTGTGTTTTGTCAGCTCACTCCGGTCTCAGTACACGGGAGTGCGGCCTCCTGCTGCTCGGCTGTTTGGATGTTGCAACACATTTCCTCACTTACAGTGTATATCCACTATCCGTCTATCCACAAGTGTATCTATTTGGATTGATACTAGCCTGAGTTCTAACAGATACCTCAGTACGTCAAAGCTCTTTATCCAAACAGATCATGGAATAAATTCTATTAAATAGATGAATAAACTTCCCCAATCAAAATTATTATCATTAGCTCTGAGATAAATAGTTCGTTTTTCCTATTCAAAATGATTTTACCAAATTAAATCAGCACAATTACTAGTGTAAACCAAAACAGTCTTGGTTAAATTTAATCATTGAGACGGATGAGGACACGCCCACATCCCAATAATAACTTTGCAAACGAGACAAGCCTTGAGAGAAGCTATGCACCTGTTTGTTTAATATGGCAGTGAAACTTTATGACTCCAGCAGTTTCCACGAGAAGCCACAATCTACTACATCTTGACGGAGCGCGACTCTCCCTCTCACATCGGCTTCGGCGTAGGAGTTCTCTCTGCACCGGCTAAAAATAGACAGACGGTAAATTCTTTATGAATGCGCTGGGCCCTCGACACAAGCTGGAAGGGGAAAAATTGAAAGAAGAAAACAGCATATTTCCATTTTGCCCCTCTGTCTTCATGCTCATTTGCTTTTTCCGCCTCCTTTAATCTGCCATCCCTCTCAGGGCAGAGTGGAGCCAACCGTGTGTCACTGTTGAGTGGAAATTAACTTAAGGCTACTTTACTTTAAGTGGAAAGCTACCAGAGTGTTTTTTCCCTTGGATGGTGAACTTGAAAATGCTTGTACGAGCATCGGGATATTACAATACGGTGCTATAAATAATACAGTGTGATCACCGACCGTCAAATGTAGGGCTGCAACTAACGATTATTATGCCTCTGCCGGCGATAGCCAGGCCGGAGGCATTTTCAAGCTCGTTAACGCGATATCTCAGGAAGGCCTTGATACAATTTCTTTGAATTTGCCTCAATGCTCCACTTGGACTCAAGGATGAACTGATTAGATTTTGGTGGTCAAAGGTCAAAGTTCAAGGTCCCTGTGACCTCATGGCCGCTTGTTTCATGCTCGTTAACACAATATCTCAGGAACACCTTGACGGAATTTCATCAAATTTGCCTCAAACCTCCACTTGGACTCAAGGATGAACGGATTCGATTTTGGTGGTCAAAGTTCAAGGTTACTGTGACATCATGACTGCTCATTTCATGCTCGTTAACGTGATATCTCAGGAACGCCTTGACGGAATTTCATTTAATTTGCCTCAAATGTAGTGCTGCACGATTTGGGGGAAAGGTGCGATTAGCGATTATGGTGGACATTGGACAATATTGCGATTTGTGATTGCGATATAATAAACAAATGGTATCTAGGGCTGTGCCGGCATGAGTTTTTGACGGTATGATAACCTTGGACAAAAATACAACGGTTTCACGTATCACAGACTAAAATACATTAAATATATTAAAATTTAAAATATATTAAAACTAAATAAGTAAAACAATTTGAAATAAAATTATCTTTCAAAAAAATAAAACATTTTAAGAACAGACTACAGCTTTTTTTTTTTATAATAAAATCTTTACAAATTATATAGCCATGTACTCTTCACAACATCCTGTGATATGTTTGAAACATTTGCCTGTCCCAAACATGTAAAAAAGAAACACCAGAAAAATAGAAACTGCAGCACTGTGTTACAGCACATAGAAGATGGCTCAGACTGCAAAGTTAGTTACATCTGTCCAGTAATACAATGAGTAACACACCCTGTTTATTTCTTTTGTAGTGACAGATGGCCTTAAACGCCACACTCACGTGACGTGACTCTTCTTTTTTTTGAGAGCGAGAGGCGAGGTAACGTGCATCTGCAGACTTTATCGAGGGACCATGAAGGCATCATGTGACTGGCTGCTGCACGCAGCTGCGACAGTGTTTTCTCTGCTATCAAAATGGACTGCATTTATATAGCGCTTTTATCCAAAGCGCTTTACAATGTGCCTACATTCACTCATTCACACACCGAGGGCAGCCAGCTGCCACGCAGGGTGCTGGCACAGCCATAGGGAGCACTTCGGGGTTCAGTGTCTTGCCCAAGGACACTTCGACATGCGGACTGGAGGAGCCGGGGATCGAACCACCAACCTTCTGATTCGTGGACGACCCGTTCTACCTCCTGAGCCACAGCCGCCCGACTGTTTGCAGGTTATTGCATCAGTGTGTGTTTGTGAGGGTTATAGCATGGGTGACTGTGTGTGTGTGTGTGTGTGTGTGTGTGTGTGTGTGTGCGTGCGTGCGTGCGTGCGCACGCGCGTGCGTGCGCGTGTGTGTGCGTGCGCGCGTGCGTGTGTGTGTGTGTGCTTGCATTTGATCCCGCACCTGTGTGTGTGTGTTAGCAGTCCAAATACAACCCGTGGTGACAATCCCTGAAGGCTGGCACCGATAACAGTGTCCCATCATCTCTGTCCCTATAGAAAGGACCTAGTGAGTCTCATCTTGACAGGCTTGACATTGCAGAGTCAAAAAGTAAAGCATCAGCCTCAAGCCAATATCCACAGTTTTTCCAACCGAGGCACGGTGCTAATAATTCAACACAACTGTACACACAAATGTGCAATGTGGATTTTGTGCTCAACAAGTTGCTGCATTTAGTTATCTCAAAGCAGATGTGGAGAGGAATCAAACAGTATTTGGCTACTATGGCTCGCTTTGTAATGTGGTTGTTGTCAGTGGAGAAATGGAAGCACTACAAGGCTGATGGCATCAAGAACACACTTGATAAGGCCGGGTCTTGGTGGCCGTTGGTTAACCTCTGCTTTTCATGGTTTTCATGATAAGCTACAGTGTATGAGACTACATGATAGACTACAGTGTAGGAGACTACATGATAGACTACAGTGTAGGAGACTACATGATAGACTACAGTGTAGGAGACTACATGATAGACTACAGTGTAGGACAGTGGTTCCCAACCTATGGTACTTGCGCCCCCTGCTGGTGGTACTTGGAAGGCTCTGTAAAAAAAAAAAAAAAAAAAAAAAAAAAAACATTTTTTTTTTTTAGTTTTTGTGCAAAATCCATGGTGGTCATTAGTAGTAGTTTTCAAACATGTGAAAGTGAAATAATAATAATAATTATTAATATTATTGGCAGTGTTTCTCAAGGTAGGTGGTACTTGCGCCTCCCCCTGCTGGTGGTACTTGATCCCTGGAATCCCAATGTTTAAATTATGAAATAAACCCAACTTTAAAATCAATTGTAAAACATGTTTATCTATCAAAATAATACTACGAATGAAAATAAACTTGTGATCATTGAAATTGAGGTTTATTTTGTTGTCTTGAGATTTAGAAACAAATATTTGTTTCTGACGGACACTACCTGTTGCGCATGCACAATTACCTGCCCGCCCCGCATGGTTACACAAGTGGTGAACAAAGACGAGGAGGGATGCTAAAGTGGATCAAAATGGGAGGGAATCGTAAAAGAGCTGTAGTAGAGGAGAGCAGCAACTATGAAGCACAAGGAGGTGAAGACAGCAGTCAACCCAGCACAAGTGCAGCTGCTGCAGGTTGCACATAGGCTGCAGGTTGGAATACATTTGCCTCCTGCGTGAACTGTGCATAGCTGAATAGACTGTATTTTAACGTCGGTCATATGGTGGTACTTGGAGAGCCAACTACTTTCTCAGGTGGTACTTGGTGTAAAAAGGTTGGGAACCACTGGTGTAGGAGACTACATGATAGACTACAGTGTAGGAGACTACATGATAGACTACAGTGTAGGAGACTACATGATGATGATAGACTACAGTGCAGGAGACTACATGATAGACTACAATGTAGGAGACTACATGATAGACTACAGTGTAGGAGACTACATGATAGACTACAGTGCAGGAGACTACATGATAGACTACAGTGTAGGAGACTACATGATAGACTACAGTGTAGGAGACTACATGATAGACTACAGTGCAGGAGACTACATGATAGACTACAGTGTAGGAGACTACATGATAGACTACAGTGTAGGAGACTACATGATAGACTACAGTGTAGGAGACTACATGATAGACTACAGTGCAGGAGACTACATGATAGACTACAGTGTAGGAGACTACATGATAGACTACAGTGCAGGAGACTACATGATAGACTACAGTGTAGGAGACTACATGATAGACTACAGTGTAGGAGACTACATGATAGACTACAGTGCAGGAGACTACATGATAGCCTAGGTAAACCCAGCCCCCACGTGACCTGCTCTCTCAGTTCCCAGTCACTGACTGAGAACAGGTCTGAGAGCAGGTCACGTGGGGGATGGGTTTACCCAGGCTAACTACATAATAGACTACAATGTAGGAGACTACATGATAGACTACAGTGCAGGAGACTACATGATAGACTACAGTGTAGGAGACTACATGATAGACTACAGTGTAGGAGACTACATGATAGACTACATGATAGACTACAGTGTATGAGACTACATGATAGACTACAGTGTAGGAGACTACATGATAGACTACAGTGTAGGAGACTACATGATAGACTACAGTGTAGGAGACTACATGATAGACTACAGTGTAGGAGACTACATGATAGACTACAGTGTATGAGACTACATAATAGACTACAGTGTAGGAGACTACATGATAGACTACAGTGTAGGAGACTACATGATAGACTACAGTGTAGGAGACTACATGATAGACTACAGTGTAGGAGACTACATGATAGACTACAGTGTAGGAGACTACATGATAGACTACAGTGCAGGAGACTACATGATAGACTACAGTGTAGGAGACTACATGATAGACTACAGTGTAGGAGACTACATGATAGACTACAGTGTAGGAGACTACATAATAGACTACAGTGTAGGAGACTACATGATAGACTACAGTGTAGGAGACTACATGATAGACTACAGTGTAGGAGACTACATGATAGACTACAGTGTAGGAGACTACATGATAGACTACAGTGTAGGAGACTACATGATAGACTACAGTGCAGGAGACTACATGATAGACTACAGTGCAGGAGACTACATGATAGACTATAGTGTAGGAGACTACATGATAGACTACAGTGTACTGTATATAAGTTTATATAGTTTATAAGTTTAAGTTTGACATTCATAAGTGATTGTTGCTGTGGGCAGCTGGTGGAGCCTAATGGAAAAGGAGGCTGCTCCACAGGGGTTTGAATCCATTCAGCAAAAAAACATCCCAAACCTCCTGTCCAGCGTGTGTGTGTGTGTGTGTGTGTGTGTGTGTGTGTGTGTGTGTGTGTGTGTGTGTGTGTGTGTGTGTGTGTGTGTGTGTGTGTGTGTATGTGCCTGCTTCTATCTCCACTCTCGCACAGAGCCCCACGTGCGGCCGGCCCTCACTCAACACCCGTCCTTGCTGGCCGGCTTCCAGCCAATGCCCAGGGAAAGCAGGCCAAGAGATCCAAAACACACACACACACACACACACAGTACATCTCAGCTGTTGCCCTGCAAGGAAGGAAGGACACTGAAGGCTGTGTGCACACATCGAGAGAGAGAGAGAGAGAGAGAGAGAGAGAGAGACAGAGAGAGAGAGAGACAGAGAGAGAGAGAGAGAGAGAGAGAGAGAGAGCATCATTCATTTCTGCTCTAGCAATTTACCCTAATTATTGTCAGTCAAATATAATATGAGATATTTTTCAACTCTTTTGGCCGATTGCCGATACTGATATATGTGTGCATTTCCCCCCACCTAATTCAGAGCAATCCAGAGCGTGTATGTATGCATACACGCACGCACACACACACACACACGCACACACGCACGCACGCACGCACGCAATGTACCCGGCGTTGCCCGGGCTAAATAGGCACAAAGCAATCCAACATTTTCCTAATGGCGGGGACACACCGTAAGCGTCTCCGTCGCGCTGTGGGGGCAGTTTCATTCCGGCGTCCTTGTTAACAGGGGAGACGATCACACCGGCCGCAGCGCCACTCACATCCCTCTCACTTCCTGCAGCGATAGTTTCGGCGTCAGGTCTATTTTTGACACGAGCGGCCGCGTGCCATCGTGGAGCATGGAGCATGGAGCATGGCCAGCAGGCCAGGCACCTGCTCCACGCTTCCGTGACACGCTGCGATGGAGACGTTTCTGGTGTGTCCCAGGCGTAATCCTCAGTATGGTGGCATGGCACCAGACACACACACACCATCCAAATTGACTACGTCCATCACCATATGCCTCCTGAGAGAACTGCTTATCTTTCCAGCTTTTCACTCCATCCCTGCTTCCCTCCTTCTCTCTTCAGGGGCGAACGGAGTGACATTTCTCTCCTTCACCTCCTTCTGTCCATAACTTGTGTCATCTTTTCCTCACCACTTCTCACGTCGCCTCCTACCGTTATCGTTCCCCATTCTTTTGTTTCTCCATTCTACCATCTTTCTTTAGTAGCCATTCATTCTCCTCACTTCACTCCGCGTGTTGTTTTTCATCCCTGCTCTTCTTTCCTGTCTGTCACTGTCTCTCTGTGTCACACACACACACACACACACACACACACACACACACCCTCCTGCAAGTCCCTGGGACACAGATGTACATGTACAGTGCCATTTTAAATCACAGGGGAAAAGAGAGCCATAGTAAGCACCGAACTAGTGAAAGACTCTAGAGCTGCGTTCAGAATCGTTCACTCATTCACTATTCCCATAGTGTTTATCATATAGTGAGCTATATGGGGAATGATCAAAATGAGTTTCGGACACTACACAGATTTCTTTTGTGGAGATCATTGCGTCACCAGCTGCGCCAGGTATTCATGTGACACAAGCAATCTGCGCCCACTATCACATAAACAACTGAACACGCGTGCAGATTGAGATGTCCTCAGGTAGTATTGATGTTGCATGTTTTGACTGCTAAATCCTAAATAAATCACTGACATTCGAATTACGTGCATGTGTGGTTTTGTCAAGTATGCTGCTGTCTCCTAATAGCAGTTTGCTGGTCAAGTAGCTCACAAGCTTGTTAGCTCGCGAGCTAACGACTTTCTTCTTGTCCTTCGGTAAAGACAACCGCATTGCATTGTGGTATACCAAAAACCAAAAATGTAGGGTACATTCGCTGTTCACTAGAAATCACTGTGCATTGTGGGTATTTTATAGTGGACTAAATAGTGAATCAAATTAACAGTTTAGAATTCAAACACTATAAAAAAAAATGTCCAAGTGGGACAATGCAGGAAGAGAAACACAGAGATTTGTCATATTTTGCTAACTGCTCGCCATGACAGGGATGGAATTTTATACTGTATAGAAGCGTGAAAACACATGCAGATGAATTCCCTGCTTACTCCCTGCTGGAACACACACTCTTGACTGTACGCTCTCACGTGGCGTTAACACTCACCAACACATGCATACAGTAGATTCAGATACCGCCTCCCAACACACCCACACACACACACACACACACACACACACACACACACACACACACACACACACACGTTTGAAATGCACTGACACACCCACTCAAGACTCCAGATGTAAGCATGCACATATACTGTACAGTACACAACACACTTGCATACAGTTCTTACACACCACGAGCTACAGTATAACACAGAGGAGCCTGCTGGCTCTGTGTTTGATGGCTTCTGGAGAGCAGCCGAGCAGGGTGAGAGAGAGAGAGAGGGAGGGATGGAGGGAGAGAGAGAGGGAGGGAGAGAGAGAGAGCGAGAGGGAGGGGGAGAGAGAGAGAGAGGGAGGGAGAAAGAGAGGGAGGGAGAGGGAGGGAGGGAGAGAGAGAGAGGGAGGGAGAGAGAGAGGGAGAGGGAGGGAGAGAGAGAGAGAGAGGGAGAGAGAGAGAGAGAGAGAGAGGGAGGGAGAGAGAGGGAGAGGGATGGAGAGAGAGAGAGGGAGGGAGAGAGAGAGAGAGAGAGGGAGGGAGGGAGGGAGGGAGAGAGATGATGCTGCCACTTCTCATTCAGCTCGCTCCCTCGTCCCCAGTGCAGGGAAGTAGGTCAGTGGAGGAGGACGGGGAGGAGGGAGGCGGGGGCAGCAGTGAGGAGAGATGGGCTGCTGCTGCTGGTGTGTGTGTGTGTGTGTGTGTGTGTGTGTGTGTGTGTGTGTGTGAGAGTGAGTGAGTGACTGAGAGAGAGAGAGAGAGAGAGAGAGAGAGAGAGAGAGAGAGAGAGGCAGAAAAAGTTGTATACCGGTATCTATCCAGAGATCAGTCTATCAAACATCTGTCGGCATAATTTTCCAACACATCTGTCACACAACACAATGCTTTCCTCAGAAACAGACACACCAAACTCGCATAGAAATCAAACTGACTCTTCTTGAATACGCAAAAAACATAAATTAGGCTGTGAAAAATAGGGAGATTTTCTGGGGTATCAAAAAATGCTTGCGCTACCCTACCTAAAAATGCTACCTTATCTGTAAAGGGGGTACTTGTGGGTACCCATCGAACCCATTTTCCTTGAGATATCTTGAGGTGAGAGGTCAAGGAAGGGACCCATTTGAAAATGGTTTTTCCCCTCACCAAAATTTAGCCTTAATTTTGGAGTGTTATTTAGCCCCCTTCCCCACAAGCTAGCATGACATGTTTGGTACCAATGGATGCCATAGGTCTTCTAGTTTCATATGATACCAGAAACTTCACTCTTTAACACCAAGCTTGTGAAAGACAGTAAACCTATCGAGATGTGCTACCTATACTGAGACACACCTATTTGATTATTATCACTATGAAAACGGGAGATTAACAGGATAAATTACCAATCAGGAGCACAGCGGCTGAAAGGGTTAAAAATAGGGAGACCCCTGTGGAGATGGTGAGTGTTGGCAGGTGGCAGTGTCTCTTACGCCTACATTCCACTAGGTCCGTGTTCGGTCCGTCTGCGCTGCGGTACGGCATCGGAGCCGATACGTTTCCACTCTAATCATTGTGTCAACTCCCACCTACTCCGCTGCGTTGCGTGTCTACTCCGTGCAGCTCCGACGATCCGGAGCTCTCCGAAAAAGATACGCAAGGGTTCTATTTTTCACGGATGACGGAGCAAAGCCGCAGCAAGTTGGGCAGAGCCAGGCATGAAATCAACAGGGCAGAGGTGTTTACAGCATTCAATATCAAGCCAGAGGACAAATATGTATGAGGAAAAGTTCATAATTGAAGTGGAAAACCACAAAATAATATATGACACAACACATCCTTTTTACAAGGACAACACCAAGCAAGCGCACCCCTCCTCTGCTCCTCCATCTTCTGCCTGTTTGTCGTTGTATTTATCCCACATACAAATTGTCTCGCTCGATTTTACCGTGATAACCTGTGGGTCTCGTCACTCTAGCTGTCTGGCGGAGCAGAGCCGTGACGTGCTCTGCACGCAGCCGGTTAGTGTTGGCGCAGCACAGAGCACGGAGCAAAACCGGAGAACAGCTGCAACGCAACGCAATGCAACCAGTGCAATCCCGGCGTTAGGCTGCCTCTCACCTCCTCTCTTTTCTCACTGCACATTTCTCTCTATCTCTCTTTCCTTCTCAGCCACTGCAGTGTGCAACTGTGCATCCTCCTCCACACCCAACTGCACCTCCACTTGCCCCGTGCTGTACTGGCAATTTTGGGGAAGTGTCCCCTCTTGCCTTCTTCCTTGTAATAACATGGACGGTTGAATGGATTAAAGAAAAAAAAAATGTTGCCACCGTCAGCGGCGTGCATGCCTGACATGAGTGGAGAAAAAGGCAGAGAAGAAGAGAAGAACTGCAAGAGTAAAAACATGGAGAGGCGATGAAACCGGTGAAAATAAATAAGTGCAACATAAAAACAGAGAGCATTGAATAAAAGATCTGAGGCAAGCCTGTAGCGCACGTTTCTTTTGCACACACATTGTTTCTGGATCCCACAAATGTAGAGCATTCCTCCAGGCTGGCTTACATCAGCCAACAGCACCATGAGATGGAGCAGCAGTGCCACGCTGGCACTGGCACCAACAAGATATGGAATGCAGTGCAGGACTTTACAGGCTTGGCATTGGCTTGGCATAGATACAGACGGTCTGTGTGGGAACGGAACGCCCACAAAATGTTACTATGGCTGGCGCGTGAGTTGGGTAAAACCCCCCCATATATCTCAATGGGCTGACTCACCAAAGGACGGTGCTGCGGCTCTACAGTACAGGATTTGGGATTCTAGAGCAGGTACATAGATGTCTACTCTGTTCAGATGTGCGTTTACTGCGGTGGTTGAATCACCGATCCTGTCTGCCTGGGCTGGGCTCACAGCTAAATGCTGCTCACTATGCGAAATGGGGAGAACAGGAGGATTTACCCCACCCTGACCACGCCCCCAGCCAGCTTCCCCAGCCTCTATGACGACACATTGACTGTACTGTATCTATGGTTGGAGTATCTGGGCAATTATCAGAGCGCACACTAGTGGTTGGATGTTACAGCTGCACTAGGCACGATTTTTGTGGAACAATATAACTGCCTTCATCTCCACTCATTGTAGATTAAATCTTGAATTTTATTCCCCTGTTTGCTCAAATTAATTCTGGTTTCAGGTATGGACACTTCTGCACCCATAAGAAGTGGCAGATCAAAACTTTAAAGTTTGATTGCTCCGTCCAGAGAAAGCTGGACTCACCAATGTTAAATCTTTTCCTCTCTCATCTCTTTGCTTTCCTTTGCTATGATTATGGTATGGCATCACAGGGGAGCCGGGTTGGTAAACCTGAGCAGTTTATTGACACCACCGACCTTACATGACTTCTGGGTATTGCAGTTCTTGATTTAACAGCTACCCATCACTGGCATTTAGCTGCCAAAATGTGAAGCACAGTTTTAAGAGTTGTATTATGAAGGTCATCATATTGCTGTGTCGGCATGAGTGTGAGAACAAGTGAGAGTGTGTGTGTGTGTGTGTGTGTGTGTGTGTGTGTGTGTGTGTGTGTGTGTGTGTGTGTGTGAGTGAAAACGTGTGATTCTGCATCTATAATAGACATATGCAGCATGTGTAAAGAAGGGTGTGATGGTCTTTCCTCACTCCAAGGTGTGTGTCCTTTGACTTGGAAATTACCTACTCATACCTACTACCTAGTCATTCATTTGACACAGAATAACTCGCACGCCAGCCATCGGACGCGTCGGAGCCATGCCACCCTTTGGATGACGGTGCACCAGACATGCCCCCTCCCCACTTCCTACTGTCTGCCTGTCTGTGCGATGACTAATGGACCTACCCTCCAGTTCTTTTCTTTCTCCCCCAAAAAGCCACTGGCTCCCAGCCAAATCACCCAAGGTCTAAGCGGGCCACTGAAAACTCATTCTCCCATGCCCCCGCCCCCCACCACCACCACCCTCCACCCCTCCACGGCTCTGTGTGGCCCACCCACAGTCACGGCCCTTTGGGGAAACCCTGTACACACATCAGTCTTCCCCTGTTAGGGTCAGAGGCCATATTGCGGAGCTAATCGGTTACATTAGCGTAGCGTACAGGCACCCTACCCCATCCCTCCCTCACCGTGATGAGGTCATCATTTTATTCACGCATCACTTTATCGTCTAAAGCGGTTTAGCACCATGGGTGGCCAATTTGTTGTAAGATTTTTATTTTATTTTTATAATGACATTTTTATTATTTTTCACAGATTACATCATTTATTTAGAACAAAATGAGACTAGTAAGTCTATGATTAGTAACCCATATAAAAGACAGACATCACACAAAACATAAACACATCCCAATACAAAAACATCCCAAAACACAACAAAACGGCAAAAAAAAAGAAAAGACAACAAAGTGTGTGTGTGGGGGGGGGGGGTCAACATTTTTGTCTTGGATATCCTCCACACACACAACATCACTGCTTGGTAGGCTACCTACACACACACCCTCTCTTCATACATGCAACTTTCCATTTCAAGTGAAACGTAAAAGGGTTTCTGGAGCTTTCCACTCTACCGCCGTACTTCCTCTTTGGAGTATATTGCTTAGATTCTGGGGCAGGTAATTTATTAGTGGCTGCCACATTTTCATAAAGTTGTTTTCATTATCTTTCATTCTGGCGCTGAGTCTCTCCATAGGAAGTTGTAAGATTAATTTGAAGAATTATTGATAGGAAATGATGGGACAATTGATATGTACAGTATGACTTTAAAAGCCATCTACGACAATCCAGAACCTACAGTACTCTCACTTGGCCACGCATGCATGACTCTGGTGTCAGCGCACCATGACCCAATAAACATGATGGGAGAATAATAGGCGTCACATTAATGTAAACATCACAAATATACATTAGAAACAGACACGCATAGCATGGAGTTCAACACACGCACGCACGCTGGTGACTTACATTCCTGAGGAGTGACATCAGCATCTATTTCAGTGCAAGGCTCTGTGGCGAGTAGCCTCCACTGACAAATGACCAAAGCTCACAGCGGAGGAGCTGCCATTATTTCACGCTACATTTGCATGCGATGCATTCCTGTGCTCGCTCTGAAAGCACAGAGTTCATGTTGCAGGGCCGGCGCTTTCATGCCACTTTGTATACAGTCAGAGTGGCTTTCTCATGTGAACCCGGACAATGAGCCAGAGGATTTGGGTTGGACAATTCTGGTGGGGCCCGATGGGGTCTGCAGATAGTGCAGGGCTGGGTCTTTTTATTTTATTTTTTTCCAGCCTGTGCAACATTACATTTCTTCTTCCGCCCTCTGCTTTCGAGTGGGTGTGCAACTGATCGGCAGTGGGAGGGTTATTTTTAGTGGTGACAGCATGGCCTCTCTCTAGAATATTCTTGGCGTCTTTGATTGGCACGTCAAACAAGCGAAAGGAGCAGGAGCAGGAAGAGAGTACTTTCAGAAATAAAATGTGCCTTCTTTTCATTATTCTTTTTGACTGCAAGGAAATGCAAACCGACTACTTATAAGATATTGTAAGACATACGTGAGCAGCAGTGGTTGAAAGACTATTTGTTTTTCAACCAACTTAACCCGAGTTATCCTTATGATATTTAGCCTCCATCCACAGAAACCCCGCGGAGGGAGCGACTGCTGATAAGGGCTGTCTGTGCATACGTGCTCTATCCATCCATTCCTCCTCGCATCCCTCCTTCCTTTGCTCACTTTCTCCCTCAATCACTTCCTCTCCACCCTGCCATCAGATAAGAGATGCTGCAACCATCATGAGACTTTTTTTTTGCAGATGAAAACCTCCATGTATTGAGTGGTCCTTTTCAAAGACGTCCTCTTAAGACGACATCCGTGTCGCCGGGTCAAAGTCTGTGGCCAAGTTCTCAGAGTCGGAGCAAAACAAGCTTCAGGAAACCTCAGAGTGAAATGGATACTTCTGAAATAACACGACAATGGGCTTTAAGCAAACTTCAAAAAGTGCTTCAAGTTTCTAGTAACTGTATACAAGCATTAACAATGGGAGCAGAACAATGTTAAGGAGGCAGGGTTGAGGCTGTTCCATTAAGCTGCCATAGGGCAAGTGTTACGCATAGCATAAGGAAGAAATGATTGAGTCAAAATACTTCAATTTAAATTGACCACAACCACAATTATTATTAATTACTTTAATAGCTTGTGGTTAATCGTCTCGCTTAAACACTTCCAGACTATCCCAAACACAAATGCAATCACACTGGGAGAAAGGGATTTTTCATTTTCTTGTGTTTACAAACAGCTTTTGGCAGAAAGCCGATACAGAGACACCGCAATTATATTCAAGCCACTCCAAGGTTTGCACAATGGCTTTACCTGCTGATCCTTCACAATGAGCTCACAGGTTTGCCCTTAGCGAGAAGATGGCACAGTCCAACAACAAGCATGCTTTTACCATCTGTCAAGTATCAACTGTTGATTCTTTCACTGAGGACATATCTACTGTTGATTCTTTCACTGAGGACATATCTACTGTTGATTCTTTCACTGAGGACATATCTACTGTTGATTCTTTCACTGAGGACATATCTACTGTTGATTCTTTCCCTATGGACTTGATATAGCTCAATGTATTAGTAATGCCTGGGAAAGAAGAAAAAATATGCTGTTTGTATACAGTAGGTTTGTAATGAATATGTTCTATTTTTCTATATGACACCGTGTCCTTTTGTTTGTTATCTTGCATTCTGAAATATGGAAGCTGAAGTATTGTAAACCACAGTTTTGTATCTGTTTTTGTCATGTCTCATAAGCCCATATGGGCTGGGCACCATTGGTGTGTGACACGTAAATAAAGAAATCAATCAATCAATCTACTGTTGATTATCTCACTGAGGACATATCTACTGTTGATTATTTCACTGAGAACATATCTACTGTTGATTCTTTCACTGAGGACATATCTACTGTTGATTCCCTCACTGACATATCTACTGTTGATTCCAGACTGGCTTTTCAGACTGTACTATGATTTTTGATTAGTCCTTCCTACCAATCAATCTTATTTTGTTAGAATAACACAGAGAAGCCACAGCTCCTAACAGCCATACGTGGCAGCCTTTCAGTATCACATGACAAAGCCTTAAACTCTCTGTCTCCTTCACAGCCAACATGTGAGAATTCTCCAAGGCATTATTGGCTTCTAGCCTCATTCAAAACAAACACATAAGCCATGTTGGTTTAAATGGGGCCGAGAGGCACCCTAACCCAACCTCACCCATAAAGAGGAAATACTTCAACTAAACCACTGGAAAAAAACAGGGAGGGAGGGTTTCCAATCCCCCGGGGATGTCATTAATAGCCATTTCATTGAGTTTGATTCATAAGAAAAGAAAGAAAGAAGCCATTTCCTGATTGGAGGAACATTCATAACAGCGCAGACCACATGAGGTGCCAGGGCTTTTGTTATGACTGTGCCTTTTCGATTGCCTTTTTTAACATGGCGACTTCCTTTGATCACAACAAATGCAGTAGTGCAGGGCCAGAGGGAGGCTGCCCTGCACAGTGCAGGGCCAGAGGGAGAGAGGCAGGCTGCCCTGCACAGTGCAGGGCCAGAGGGCCAGAGGCAGGCTGCCCTGCACAGTGCAGGGCCAGAGGCAGGCTGCCCTGCACAGTGCAGGGCCAGAGGCAGGCTGCCCTGCACAGTGCAGGGCCAGAGGGAGGCTGCCCTGCACAGTGCAGGGCCAGAGGGCCAGAGGGAGGCTGCCCTGCACAGTGCAGGGCCAGATGGAGGCTGCCCTGCACAGTGCAGGGTCAGAGGGCCAGAGGGAGGCTGCCCTGCACAGTGCAGGGCCAGAGGGAGGCTGCCCTGCACAGTGCAGGGCCAGAGGGCCAGAGGGCCAGAGGGAGGCTGCCCTGCACAGTGCAGGGCCAGATGGAGGCTGCCCTGCACAGTGCAGGGTCAGAGGGCCAGAGGGAGGCTGCCCTGCACAGTGCAGGGCCAGAGGGAGGCTGCCCTGCACAGTGCAGGGCCAGAGGGCCAGAGGGAGGCTGCCCTGCACAGGGCCAGAGGGAGGCTGCCCTGCACAGTTGCGTTTTGAGGCAAATTAATATAAACATGTTAAATCCCTTCATAGAAGCCACTAACCACACACACCATGAAGAAACCATGTGAGAGCAGACAACTCGATTCACGTTAACTACTGATGTGCCAGACACAAAATGTTTGGAGGCCTTCCAGGGTACAAAGCTGTTTGTGTGAGACAACTTCTGAATGTTTTATCCTCGAGCGCCTGCCTGTTCCACCATGCTGAACTACAAGCCTTTCCTTGTAGTAGCTGTATACTGTAGGAGTTCATCCACATGTTGCACAGGGAAAGTCCACCAGTTGCTGTGTGGAACGCCAACAATGCAGATGTTAATGTTGGCTGGGAGGCAGGTCGTATCAAGGGGGAGCGGCAGCATCACAAGTACGGCTCTTACAGTTGACCCAGTTCCCAGCCGACTGGTCCCATCTCCGTTCACTAAGAGGACCGGATCACCTGGTCCCATCTCCACTCACCAAGAGGTCCGGATGACTGGGATATCTATGCTATTAATACAGGGAATGAGAAGAAAGTCGGCCACTCCATCCACATTCCAACGGCCCCAACATTCCCACATATTATCAGGGCTCGGCATGAAACCCAATACTTGGCATCCCTTTCCGTCCGATCCCAGAGCGCTACCCCGCCGTGTCAAATCCTTTTCTTATTTCATATGGGAGGAACGCGCGGCAGTCACGAGCCTCGAGTCTAACTAAAGACATGCTATTATATGCACAGTTTTTTTTTTTGGCACAAGTATAACCTCGGAGCCGGTTAGCACGACTCTCAAGAGGAAAGGGACACTGGACTTCCCAGAGACTCCGTGTTCTGCAAACAGCCCAGAGTGTCGTCGCTGCTTTGGGGGGAGAAGTCATTTCCACCGGTGCTGTCATCAGAAAGACACACATGCTTGAGAACATGCAGCTCCTCTGGGTGGTGAAAGACACACATGCTTGAGAACATGCAGCTCATCTGGGTGGTGAAAGGGTGAACTTAACCTTTGAACTTTCAAATTAAACAAAAACATTGACTTAACAGCTATATTCACCAATTACATTTCCATACACACTAATGCCAAGGACAACACTCACTGGTTAGCTCAGCAATTCTTGGTGGATGTCGTCTGTCAGCTTGAACTGACAGGTTCATAAACCAGAACAGCATCTTTGCTGATGCCTACTGTATCAATGCATTGGGGGCACTGTATATTGTGCATTGTTAATCAGTGCCACATCTTGTCTGGGTTAGAGGTCAACAGCTGCAGCATAGAAGACAGAGGGCTTGTGGGTAATGTCTGGAATGCTCATCTGGGACCGTTATAGCAGCGCCGATTGGGGCAGCCCTCTGAAGTGACCAACATTTTCTAAAATAGCCTGCAGTAAAGCTGCGCGCTGAAGTGAAGCACTGTAAAGAGGCGATATGCTTACACATCAGAAGCCCCTGAAACTGTGTCACTGGCACAAACACAATGGCTGCCTTTTGACACACAGGCTGTGCGGGGACTTCCAGTGAAGGAAAAGGAGGAACAGCCGTGATTCCAGATGATTATTCTCCCTCCTGACTGTGCAGAGTTTGGCCCCACAGTAACTGTAAGCAGTCCACTGTAAATACAATACGGCAATAATCCCTCACAGTGAGATCAGATACTTGATGATTTAAGCAGCTTTATCTAACATATCTCTCTTCTCTCTCTCCCTTTTTCTAATGAGGAGGTCGTTCAGCTGCCAGTCAGCAGCCGCCGGGGTCGTAGCGATAAAAAGCAGTTTGTCCCTCATAACTCTCCCTCACTCCCTCTAATCCTAAGAGTAGTTCATGCATCCATAATGGACGATAAAGTATGAAAAGCTCTGAGAGCGCTGACTGCAGCAGAGGGTGGGCATGTGTGTGTGTGTGTGGGTCCTCATCTTTCGTTAATGCCCTCCCAACACACTGAATCTTTTAGCGGTGTCCCTCCACTAGCCACCCCCCGGCTCACGTGAACATATGAGGATTTCCAGCAGACTCAAGCGTGAGGCTTTAATGTGCTGGAAATGGATACTATCTTGTTCACAATGCAAAAAGGCAACATCAAAGAAAACGTGACTGCATAAAAAGAGTTGTGCCTCAGGATCACCAACCATCAAACACAAGCCACTCATGGTGCTGGGAACAATGCTCGTCTTATTACTTCCGTATTGCCTCTATCGCCCACATCAGCCATTTGAAAGCCCCGCCTCTAGTAAAATGTTTGCAAACACTGATGCATCCCCCCTTGGAATGTTTTTCAGCCAGAAACAATCTGGCTTGGGCAAACCCCAAGTAGGCTTCCCTCACCAATTTCACAGGTGGAAATCTGGAGGGCCGGTGCATGAACTTTCATCACTGTGCTTTTGACGCGCTGGAGGGATTTACGGCTAAGATGAAGTCCTCTCAACCAGGATAGGAGACGCTTCCACTGAGGGAAAGAGGCATAGTATGAGTAACCTTGGAAGATTAGGGGGGTTGTATGTTGGTCTGAGGTGCCAGAGAAGCATTGGTTTCCCCCGAGGGAAATGTGGCACTGGAAGGATAGTCTATTTTAAAAAATTCCAGAAAAAAATCCCTAGAGAGCAGGCTGCATTTAGAAGTGAATGGAAGTGTGCTCTGCTATTCAGTCATAGGAGAGATACTGTAATTATTACAGTACCACTGCTGGAATACAAATGGTCCATACACTGGGTTGAGTTGTTGTTGGGAGGAGATGTACAGCATAAGGAATGTCTGCCTGCCAGGCCATTACTCACACCACAGGGTTGTGATTGATGAACTGATCAACCCACGTCTTGGAACAAAAATAGGCCTGTACACATTACATATGACACTGTCCCATCCTCCCCTAATTCCTGAAATTCCAGACATTTCCCTGACCTTTATGTGGGTCCCAGACACCACAAGACAACTTTTTAAGCAAAACACGGACATCAATCTCTTCAAAGTCAGTCCTCCAGCCCTCACAGAGTCTGATCCCCGATCCATCCTAGTAGTCACACATTCTTGAACACACCTTTTCAAAAAGGAAATGGATCTACAAACAAGCTCTGTTGAAACTGAATCTCAAGCTTCAACCAATATGCCAAGAGCCATGCTTGCCGCACATGAGGCAAGGGAAGGCGTGCTGTCAACGCCAGGGGAGGAAGATCACAAACTTCAACACACACACTTTTCACAACCCAGCTTCTGCTACAGTTTATGACCTATAAAGCCACCGTAGTAAAAAATATACTGTAAAAGTCTTAGAATCACAACCCGTTTGCCATTCCCTCCAATCACAACAAGACAAAAATGTAGACGCGTTACCATCTTAGTGGGATTTGGAGCTCTCCTTGCCCACCAGCTCCTTCTATGCTCAGCTTTCTACTGATCCTGACTGATGTTTATTTGATTGGCACCAGCAGTCTATTCCTGACTGGATGGAGCAGCAGGATTGGAGTGCATCTATAAACTGGGTATACACTCAAACATCTGTGAGCCGTTGTGCGTGCGATCTCCTACCGGGCGAACAGCACTACACTGTAGCTACAACTCCCAGTGACCGGGGAGGGTTACGGGTATCAGTGTCAAGATCAAGTATCTCTTACTTACCCACTTCAGACGGGCTGCCCTGGGAGATGAATTGCCCCAGTGTCACGTCATGCGCAGTTGCAAAACCACACAAATAAACCCGAGTCGCTTCCAGCAAAGCAAAGTCTTGAGAAAAGTTTAGCGCATTCCTGTGTCCTCGCTCTGGCTTGTATTTATTTCGGTCCTCTCACCGTTTGGACAGCGTGCTTCAAGGTACTGTAGAATGCCGCGGCATTGCCGAGATTGCCGATGGTTTCCCGTTGCTGCTTCCTCTCTCTCTGAGCTAGCCAGCCGAGCTCTGGATTTCAGCTGACTGTGCTGAGAGCTGAGCTGTTGACATTGTCCCCGCTCCCTCCCTCCCTCCCTCTCTCTCTCTCTCTATCTGTCTCTAGCTCACTCACCCCCCCACCCCTCGCTCTCTGGACTCCAGCTCCAGCATATGACAGCATGCATGTCAGTGAGAAAGTGGTGGGACCAACTGCATATAGTATAGTATAGTATGTATGTAGAGCATGTGTATGTACAGCATGCGAGGCCAAGGGAGAGGACGAGATGAAAGGAAATGGCCCGGCGCTTCCTACTGAACCTGCCGCCAACTCCTCCACCTCAGCAAGCCTCAGTAATCCCCACCCAATGCATTTCCCCAGAGCCGTGTATATAGAAGAGTCGCGACATCTCCATTCACTCCAATGGACCAGTTTTTTACCCTCAAGAGTTCCAGGAAGTAAGGTTCTGGATTAAGCAGCACTGTCGAGTTGCAGCAAAATGGACAATTTGTGTTTGAAAGGTTTTTTCTTTTTTTTATATCAAATTGTACATTATCAGCTTTATTTTAGCATTCAAAAGTAGCGCGAGACCCCTTCCTGGCTGTTCATTGGCTAATGAGTCACGCATTTTGGTCCTCCGCTGATGCCACTCTCTCTCTAAATTGCTCTGCATTTCCCTATCCAAGCGGAAAAGCAAGGCTCTGGATGGGAAGGGGGCATATCACGCCCAAAAGGAAAGCCCTTTTCCTGTACCGTCACTGCATTGCCAGTATACACACACACACGCCCATTCACACCCACACAAAGGCACACAGACTCTGGAACTACCCCCAGCAACAAGCAGGAAGAGGTATTCCCCGAGGTCCAATCACCGCTTCCACCAAAAAGAAGGTGAGACTCGCAGGAATGCTCGATTGTACAAAGCTCCATCAGTCTTGTGAAGTTCACACTATTAGCTCACCCACATGCAATGTGTCTTTGTGCGCGTCTGTGTGTGTGTGTGTGTGTGTGTGTGTGTGTGTGTGTGTCTGTGTGTGTCTGTGTGTGTGTGTGTGTGTGTGTGTGTGTGTGTGTGGGGGGGGGGGGTGGGGGGGGGGGGTGCAGGATGGAGGGCCAAACCATAACACTCTGTGGAGTGGAGTTCCAATTATATGACCGTGAAAAGAGCATTTGGGGAGTGCGATGTGCCAGACACTCAAGACTCCCACTGCATCTGTCAGTGCTGTCAGATCAGCAAGTTAACAGAGTCAAATAAAGATCTCTTCAAGATATTTAAGTTTTGCACCGCTCAACTCCATCTAGTCTGAAATGTCACAGCATCAGGTTGCCACTGTTAACACATTCACTGCCAGCCTTTTTTTTTTTACTGTAGGTAGCTTTTGCCAGAGGGTTTTTTTGAGGATTCTGGCTCATTTTACGCGAGCCAAGGATAATTTTCTGCTTGGAGTTTGTCAACACAAAGTTCACAAAAGTACTAATAGAATGTGTGCTTTCTCTGTCTAAAAGAGTTAGTTTGTAGAGTTAGTAGTTATGTAGATATTAGCCGTTGAGTACAGCATGGTTTCAGGGTCTGAGACAAAAAGCTGAGATAATCGCAGTTTTGTGAAATTCAATATCAAACAGTCACTTTAACCATTTATTTTTGGCATCAGTGAGACATCAGACATAAACAATATAGTTCTGAACAGTAATTTCCTCCATAGCAGCACCCGCACCCCCTCTCCTTACAACTCCTCCCTCCGTGGGCGTGTCTCCGTGTTTGTCAGTCACAAGCCAGAGTCTCTCCTGCCTGTCTGAGCAGTGAGCAGCAGCCTCTCTCTGGCGGTCCCTCGTCGGCGAGCATGGATGTGGCTTAATCCGTTCTTGGATTTTCGGTTGAGAGCTTTGACGAAGCCTTGTGTGACTCTAGGCTTATGCTGCGCGCTTCAAAGTGTGCTTTCCACCCAGTCCACCTGTGGAAGCCCCCGGCGCACGGGTGCGCCCGTGTGAAAGGTTTTCGCCTACAGTATGAGAATGAGGCTCGTTCGCTTCTGGGTCCTCGGTTGAGCTCAGCTGGAATGCGTGCGTTTCTGGCCAAACAACACTCAATAGTCTGAGCACCGTCGCCACTCAGTGGGTCGGCGGAATGGATTGCACACGCCCGGCGGCTCTAACAGTATAATAGAAGATGCAAAAGGGCCAGATCAAGGATCCACCGTCAAAAAAAAAAAAACGATTTTTTTGACGTATCCATACGTCGCTGGCAGTTAACGGTTGGATTCTGCTTGACGTATGCATACGTCGCTGGCAGTTAACGTGTTAAGGACAAAGTTAATAATATATTCAAACAGCATCAGCTATGCTAGCAGAGGTATGGAGTTGAATCTTTGCATCAGCATTACCATTTCACTTGACTTTTGACCCAGAATGAGCAAACAGCATCACTGGAAGAACCTCCATATGTCAAGCAGATAGACCATCGGACATCATTGACGACCTTTGAACCTGAAGCTGACTGATCAGTAGAACATTCCAGGATGCCATGCACTCTTATAACAGTCCAGTGCTTTGAAAACAAGGGTCAAATGTGAATTGATTTCATACGGAGATATCTTATCTTGCTTCTAGACTAGATGTCTGCTTCAGAGGTTAGGCAAGGTGACAAGAGGTCTGGTGATGATTTATAATCAATACTAGTAAGGCTGGACAATATTGTTGAAATCAATATCATGATAATCATAAGGATTTTGACATCATTGACGACCTTTGAACCTGAAGCTGACTGATCAGTAGAACATTCCAGGATGCCATGCACTCTTATAACAGTCCAGTGCTTTGAAAACAAGGGTCAAATGTGAATTGATTTCATACGGAGATATCTTATCTTGCTTCTAGACTAGATGTCTGCTTCAGAGGTTAGGCAAGGTGACAAGAGGTCTGGTGATGATTTATAATCAATACTAGTAAGGCTGGACAATATTGTTGAAATCAATATCATGATAATCATAAGGATTTTGACATCATTGACGACCTTTGAACCTGAAGCTGACTGATCAGTAGAAGGATTTTTGTATATATACGTATATGATGATAAGGCTCACATAAGCAAAAATCACGTAAAAAATAAAAAAAATAAAAAGTTAATTATCATCATATTGAACCGAATGCTAACGTTTGGTGTGATATCAAACCTAACTGAAATATTCACGTAATATTCCTATTTCCTACCATACTTAAAGGAAGGCTTTGCAGATTTCAACCCGCTGGCCAGAACAAGCATGTCAGTCGATGACCTCCTACTGATTTACTTTGCCCTCATCAGATCAGTGCTGGAGTATGGACATGTCCTCCTGGTTGGATGCAGCAAAGGACAGGAGGAGGAGTTAGAGTGAGTGCAACGTAGGGCACTTAAGATCATCTCCAGACGTGGCACGCGGCCGCTCCCCCACCTCCCATCTCGTAGAAGAATCGTAGGGAGGAAGCTTCAATCACTTTACTAAAAGAGATGATGAGTCCATCCCATAGAGACACTGCGTAACGCGTCATCATTCAGAAACCACGCCCAAGACGGGGGAAAACACAAACTCCTGTCCAATCCTGGCGTTCTCCTAGTATGTCAAGTGCATGGTTGCGCGTTGCACCAAAAGATCGTATATATGGAAGATGAACACTCCAACTTACTTCCTGACAGCTAGATCCACACTTTTCTTCTCGCCAATTCTCAATGGCTTCCTTGTTTTGCTCAGGAGTACAAAAAAACTTTAACTGGCGATTTTTTACATTTGTTTTCTGCGCAGCCCCACCACACAACAGCTTTTAGCTATGTTTAATTCAAGGAAAATGACGCTGATGTGTGGAAATGAACGGAGCTCTTCCCCTGTGATGGGCGTAGCCTATTACATGCAGTGTCTCTATCCACTACATGATCTTCTCCCTCCAACCAGACTGCAATGTACTGGTAGGCAAATGAGAAACAGCACCGCCCTCTCTATGCCGCCTGCCCGGACCAAGCGCCTCCAGCAGTCCTTCCTACACACTGCAGTCAGACTCTATAATGATAAAGAAGTGAAAACTGTCTGACCGTCACCATCTCCATGTTGAGGCTTGATATGTGAATCACTTACTTAGTTAAATTGTTTATCCTTGTTTAGTTTTTAGCCTACAGTATTTACACTTTGTCAATTTTTAATCTTTGTTGTTAACTCATTGAGTGCCAGCCACTTTTGGAGAACGGACGCTCCCAGTGCCAGAGTTTCAGAGCGTTTTCAGTGATTTCTCGAGGCCCACAGAATATTGTGTGATATTACTATGTAAACACCGAACACGCACAAAGAACGATGAGACTCTATTGTATCAGCAGCAAAAAAAAGTTTATTGATATAATTTTCCGTTCTTTAGTTATCAGCCGGAGAAGATAGGTCAAAAACAGAAAAAATTGGTGTTTCCATCTAGAAGCTGAGATATTGAGCCTTTTGTGAAATATAGCATTTCAAGCACATGACTGACTCTGAAGGTAATATTTTCTGATGTGACACCTCAAAAATAATTTACTTCAATAAAACAGTGAAAACAAAGGAATTTTGTTTGGCAAAATAATATTTTTTAGCTGCAACCAGCAGCGCTGGCCCCTGCGTGCGCAGACCCTACACCTTCTTGCTGGTCTTGATTTACTGCTGGTGCGCATCAGATAGCTTGTTTGCCTGTCTCTGTCAATCGAGCCTGCTGTGTGGGTGTTGTGTGTTGTACGCTGCCCTGCGTGCCCCACCCCCCTCCTCCTCCTCCTTCGTGGGAGTGTCTCTGCGCGACTCTGAGTGTCGCCGCGTTTGCTCTCGCTCTGCTTTTGCTCCGTCTGCACTGAAAAGTGCGCTGCATCCCCCCGCTTTTTCACAGCCTGTCCCGGCTCCCAGCTGAGAATAATGTAACTTTTCAGAAAGAGGCTGGTGTCGGCAACTAAATCATATGGAGGGGCTATTGCAGCGGAGACGGAAGAGCTCAATTGTGGTGTCAGCAGATTGACTGCTGTTCACAGGCACAGCTAACGTTATGCTTCATGCATATCGATGCGATTTCCGTTTCCTCATGACTTCTTCTCTCTTTTCTCCTGGCCTTTCTCTAATCTGGAGAGCACTGGAGCCACCTAATGGGTCCCTAAAATAGCTTTTACACATTCAACAGCCACCATACTTTCACAGGAGATGGATCTGGCTTTGATACACGTCCCACCGTCAAAAAACGCAATTGACGACTTTAGTCGTCTTTGGCACTCAACGTTACTAAAGCAATTGACGACTAAAGTCATCATTGGCACTCAATGAGTTAAGAAGAGTGCATTTCAGACCTGTCTCTGCGAAACTCTTTCTTCAATAAATGAATTGAATTGTATCATTATAAAAAGAAGATGGACAGTGCTTACCTTGTGCAGGGCTTAAAATTTACTTTGCAAACTGGGGGGGAATTCGCCCCTTATGTTCTTAAGATAGGGGGGATTTATAGATTTTGGGGGGATCTACAGTATAGACTTTGGGGGGCTTTTTTCAGCCGATACTATAACCAACAAATATCTGCTTCTCATGTCCGATAAGCAATAATTTCATATTTTTGTATTTAAAAAAGGAAGTTCTTAACCTGTAGTTTATGCACACCTGAGTCTAAATTACTATGGCTTTTGTCAATGTGTTTTATCTGCAGACTAGGAGCCATAGGCCTTTGGTTGTCATTGATGATGATGTGATGTTAGTGATGTCAGATTTGGTTAGGTCAGAGCTCTGGAATATTACAGTTAAATCATCCATCTTTGCTCACTACATCTGCCTTTCTTACTGTCATGTTACTGGCAAAGCTGTAACAAATTTGGCATTGGGGACAGTTCTATTGAAGTGAATGGGCAGGCATGGGAAGTCACTACTATAGTCACCCACTATAAACCATTATGCTGTCTGTGTGTTTCCACCTGATTAAAGAAAATACATTATGTGATGTTGACTGATGTTTTATCAGCCACCCTTGAATCTGTTCCCTTCCGCATCCAGAATGATGCAAAATGCATCATCAATCATGCACGTGGAAGTGCTGTAATAAACTGCGGCTCACTCAGTGCAGGAAAACATGAAGACAAGGTAAAGGCTGCCCATCTGCATAATTACTGACATTGTAATGGTACAAAGTGGGTTGAAAATCCACAAAGCCTCCCTTTAATTTTGTCTGAGTTTCTAAAAAATGTGCTTGTTCCCCGCAATTCAGAGAGCAGAATTGTGTCTCGATATCCCCAAATCACCTTATCATCACAATACAATTCCACTGAAAGATGATAAATGATAACATTGAATCATCATGCAGCCCTACATACTAGCCTATAGGACGAATCAGCGTGACATCACAATCCTCACAAATCTCCCAGAAATGCGGAACCCCGCAGCAGTTAACTAGTATGAGTTGTGCAAAACAAACGTTAATATCTCAAAAACTATAGCTCACATTGCTTATATTTTGACATTCTAAGTGAGAGCAGAAGTAGCTCAATAGTTTGATGTATAATATTTGCATGTCATGTTAAAGTTGTGTGAACTATCGCAGTTTTTTAAATGTAAACAGCACAGCTGGCTAGAGTGAAACGCTCAAGCTCAGGCTCCATAAGGTCCCATTGCCGTTCCCACCCAGTGAGGCCGTTTGTTTACAAAAATACTGATCGGCTGGTCCCTCGTACTGGATTCAGACATCCAGGACAGATAAAATCATACCTGCCAACATTAGGCTGTGAAAAAGATGTTTTCTGAGGTATCAGAAAATCATGCAACCCCTCCAAACCCACCCCAAGAATCAGATCCCTCAGATCCGTTGAAACTCTGTCAGTGATGTGATCCATTGATACCACCAGTATCTTCACTCTAGCTTTAAAAGCGAGCCTCCAGCCACTTGAAAGAAATCAGAAGATTAACGAGAGAAATTACCAATCAGGAGCACCCCAGGAGAAAGGGTTGAAAATAGGCAGACTCTTGGGAAAATCGGAGTGTTGGCAGGTATGTACAATGAGCTGCAGACCAAATCTTGCTTCATGTAGAGTCCTAACACTGCCACACATCACCCTACAGACAGAGCAGCACCCAAACAAACACGACGACTTCCATACACTCCTGCTGAAACTGTGCCACACACACACACACACACACACACACACACACACACACACACACACACACACACACAGAGTGATATACCTAAGAGTGGAGTCATAATGCCATTTGTCATCTTTCTCTAGGGACAGAAGACAGATGACACAGACTTGCTGGCGATAATGCCTATGTGCATTCCTGAGCGAGCTCTGGGGACACATCCATTATCCAGGGCTCTCAGGCCAAGCAGACTTATCTCCATGATGTCCGGTTCCAGCGCCGCCTCTCTCTCCTCCTTCACAGCATCACGCTGAGCTGGGTTTGCACCACTTCTGCCCTCTCTGGGGAAATATCTCCACACTCAAATCAAGGGAAGAAACCCAGAGGAATCACCTAAGCTCATGCTTCAATGTAGCTAAGTGCACTTTGACCACCCTACTAGGATCCATCACAAGCTGGAAAATTACATCGGCTAATTGACGCAAATGGAATGTGCCGGGTGGGCTTGCGGTAAACATCTCGAAAAAAAACAACACAAGAAACATCATCCATAATTCCATCTGTTCTCCATGCTCTCTTTTTTGGGCGTGTTTGTTTTGACTCGTCTTTATAACAGCATGCACTTTGCAGTAAAAAGAAAATGAGAGGGTAGACAGCCTCATCTGCAACTCCACATTGTCACTCGGTATGCCAGGGGGACAACCGCAGATGGTGGCCTCTACGGACTTGGCTTCAGTGAACTTGCACTGCTCCCGGGGTCATTCTGCACCACTGCTTCTCCTGCCCGTGAGGGCGGCGTTTGCCTGTGGTTAATCGCACTGGAAGGCAAATGTCATGATTGACAAACAAGCTGGAGAAGTATGTAGAAGGAGTCTGCCACTTCGGTAGGTTCCTTTCCTCTCCGCAGGTCTGTGTGCAGTGAGATGACGCAGAGGTCCAGACAAGCTGCCAGTCACTTGTCAGTCAGCGGGGAGAAGCTGGCTGGGCTGCTGTCAAAAGCTGTCCTGTACCCACTGAGGTAGCGCATGAAAGACTTCATTGAGCACCATGCAGCCATCCTTCACAGAAGCGTGGAGGAATCTCAGCCACTGCTGCTAAAGCAAACTATATTTATTCCAGGGGCCAGTAAAAAGGAACTTGGCACTTTCTGGGGAGTTGTTGGACAAAAGGTGGATGGAATATTGGACAAGAAGAGCTAGGTCGTCCAGGGTGGTCTCTACTGGACCATAAACCACATTGAGCCTCTTTTCTCCTTATAGGCAGGAGTAGTCAAACTTGATAAGGTGAGGAGAAACAGGGGATTTGCAAAGGTGTTGAAAATTATATAAACCGGCATCTGAGGCAATCTTTCCAGGGTCGTCACTGAAGCTGCATGGAAACGGAGAGAAGTGGCCAGAGTCCACCACCCAGCAACTGCCAGAGCTGAACTACGGCAAACATGTTTTACGACATGTTGTTTCTTCACGTATTTCACGGTTTCTTTTGACCAGACGCCTCTCTATTTGAGTTTGTTTTGTTTAAGTAAGGAATTCCTGGTGACAGCACTTCGCACACAGCCATTAACCTTTGTGCCCACCCCGCACATAAATAAACTGCCAATGAGGAAAAATACTGTCGCACGCTCGGACTGGAGCAGAAATCTTGGCAAGGGCGCACAAAGACTGAATTCTTGACACAGCATAAACAAGGGGGCACACTTTTACACATGACCTAATTGTATGTTAGCTATGCATTAGTATTATTATTATAGTGGTATACTATCCATCTTTAAAAAGCCTACAGAATGGCAGTATAGCTATAAACCATTAATCTAATTCCAGTCACCATGTTCCTGTCATACAAGGCTATATGGGGGCGATTTTTCATTCACGTCTGCATTATTTACACCAGACTGTTAGAGTGCATTCTAATTCTACTCCTCCATCACCAGTGTGGAGTGACCACCCACCTGCTTTCACCATCCTCAACCAAGAGGAAACAAGTGTTCCAACAAGATTACCAGTCACTCGTGCTGGCCCATTGCTTTTTGGGACGTTTTGCAAAGTGCTGGGCATCTGAATGGCCCCTTTGTCCCAGAGGCAGACTGGGCAGGGTCAGGGGTCACCCAACGGCCTGCTCCCACAATACCTCTGGCTGTCTGCCTGGACATGTGCCACCTAAATGCTGTCATGTTTGGACAATGCTCTAGCTTTCCGCTGACTGACTCATGACAGCTTCATCATCTTAGCCCATGATGTAAAAAGCCTTGATCTTTGCTCATGGGGGCCATCAGTCAGGGGCTTTTGAATAATAAGTCGGGAACAATTTCACTCGCATATTGCAAGTCGCCAATCCATGTTGAAATATGGTGATGTCCAACTCAGCCAAGACAGCTTCAGTCATACTTTTGTTCTGAAATTGCAGTGCACATAGCCCCTTTCTTGACCACTAATGCATCCAGGTGTGTGTATTGTGTAGAAAGGGGAGAGACGGAGCGAGAGAGACTAATGGAAAAAAGACTGATGGTAAAATTGAGAGGCAAGGGGGATGTTGCTCTTTTTCCAGATGCGCCCATTCAAAAGCAAGGTTTATATATTCCAGTTGCTATTATATTGGTAACGTGGGGCCTCTCTGCACAGAGTGCAGCTTCAGCTGTACCTCAAAAATTACAATTTATCGCCATTTCATTTCCCGCCACTAAAAATTAACATCAAATAGTACCAAATGTACCAATCTTTCTGGGGGAGACTTTCTGTAGAGAGTTCCTTTGCTGACCAGTGAGTGAACCCAAGAAATGGTCTTGTATCTGAGCTCTTCCATGTGCAAGAAAGTCCTTTCTTAAAGTCCATTCAAAACAATGTAAATCAAGGCTTACATTCCTCAAAAGTATTGCACTTGTCCATCTATGGCAGAGCATGTCTGGGAGGTTTGTGATTGAAACGTCCAATACAATTCAAAACAGTGCAATTGTAGGAATACAACACACACACACACACACACACACACACACACACACACACACACACACACACACACACACACACACACACACACACACACACACACACACACACACACACACACAACACACACACACACGCCTGTCACAGTATCCCCATAGAAACATCTGGTACTCATCTGTTGTGCTAAAGGAGGCCCCCTGTGAACAGGTGTGCATCTGTGGCCATGACCTTATGACCCTTTGCCTTGACCTTTGACCACTTGTTATGGGTGGGGGACTCTTTGAACCTGGCAGCCCTACTGGATACAGACTAAAAAGCCCACTGTGCTCAGACTCCACCACCAAGGACACTACCTTGGACTTGGTGGATGTTTGGGTAGGGCTGAATGATTTGGAAAAAATATCTAATTGCTATTATTTTGACTGATATTGCAATTGTGATATGATATTAGAGGGAATGATAATGATAATTTTTACATCATTATTCTCATTTTAATTTAAAAATGCATTAAAATGATTATTGTGTGATTTTTGCAGGGATCAAAGATGTTTTCTTAAAGTGTAACTTACCCCCAAAACACTTTTTTCAGCTTTTAACCAATATGACTTTGGGGGTGGTGTGTGAAGAATTCTGGTCAGAATTTCCACATTTGAGACCAAACTGTTGCCATTGTACCATTTGTATCATTTTCAGCCGCATAACTGGCATAAGTGCCCTCTATGGGTTGAACACTGCTTTTTTTTGCCCTCAAATGCATGGGAGATTTGATACGTCATGACGTCACGATGAACCAAAGACTATGGGATTTCAAGATAGTTACTCCCCTACTCCCCCTGTACCCTTTCCCGGCTCCTCACAACTCCAAGCCTATTCCCATGATGTCACAAGCATTTTCCTACCAATATGGTGCTACAATACACACAGCTCATTGGCTGTTTGTGTCACTTGACCTGTTAATCACCTGTTAACTCATTCACCGCCAAAGACGTCTTTGACGTGTTATCAGAAATAGCCCTCCCCGCCAATGACGTGTTTGACGTGTTTTTGTTTTTATGAGTGCAGCGCATAGTTGAAACACTTACCCAGCCTGTGACATAGTTTCACGTCCCTAACCTCAAAGTCAAGCCGACAGCACGTTATCAAACACATACCGCAGCTGTTGTTTGAAATTAGGAAGAAGGTGGAAAGGAGGAGAAACGCGCTTCCTTGTTGCAGAGGAGAAACGCCATTGAAATGCCCCCTCGCCGCGCTGCAGAGCTGATCGACTTGCTGCAGAGCAGCGGACATCGAAACCGCGGTAGTCAAACCCGTGACCAACATGATCGATCCTGGTCCCTGGACCCCGTTCCTATGTGCCAGCCCGAAAGAGACGAGACAGAGTCACAACTGTGTGGAGGAGGAGAACAGCTGCAGCCTCGCCACAGAAATGGCTTTCACACAGAGTCAAGCAGCAGAGCAGCACAGCCACTTTCCTGGCGAGGAAGACTGGACTGCCTAGTCAAACCCGTGACGAACATGATCGATCCGGTTCCAGCAGCGCCTGGTCCCAAAGCCAAGCCGCGGACCCGTTCCTGTGTCGTGTCGCAGCATTCGTCCCACTCCCAGCCCGAACGAGAGGAGGAAAACGAGCAGCAGAGGAGGCAAAACGCTGATGGGGAAGGAGGGGGAAGGAGGTGCGATCTAGCAGCAGCTGTGGACAGAACTCTCTCTCTCTGTGTGTGTGTGTGTGTGTGTGTGTGTGTGTGTGTGTGTGTGTGTGTGTGTGTGTGTGTGTGTGTGTGTGTGTGTGTGTCTGTGTGTGTCTGTCTGTCTGTCTGTCTGTGTGTCTGTCTGTACACTCACTCACACTGAGCAAACTGTATTGTTGAATGTAAAAAAAGCACTTCATATATATATATATATATATATATATATATATATTTTTTTTTTTGTCATTTGTGTCATAATGAATAATATTTACATGTCTGATGTCAATACAGTTCAAAATAAAAGAATTGAGAGCGAGTTCTGCTTGATATTGTGTGCTGTACATAAATGCCATTTTCTGCAATTTCTTTTCTCAGAGAGACCTTTTGGGTGAAAACAGGGTGTATATAAATGGCTATAAGTAGAGTACAGAACATGCTAAAAGCTCACTTTTTTTTTCCTGGTGAACCCAGAGACGTACATCTTCATTTTGAGGTATTGCAAATCACTCTGGTGCTAATAGATAATTTACTGTGGGTCTTGAAAGATGACCAACAATTATGAAAATCTTTGGCCTGTGCTAAATATTGGCAGTCCTAAACTGGCGGTGAATGAGTTAATTGATTACAATCGCCTGTTATTTTCCTACCAACTCCTATGTAACACAATACTATCAATAAACGCCACTATAATCATAAAAGGAAGGAAATGGCATTGTGTTGCTGTAAATCATTCCCAACCTTTTTCATACTAAGGAGCCCTAATTTAGTTCACATTGTGGCAATGGACCCCCATATGATGAGATTTGGTCTCTCAGATGCAAATCTGATTTTTTTTTTTTTTTTTTATGTAGCCTAGATATGTTTTTGTCCAGAATTTCATATATATTAAGTTGAGAGACAACAGAGAATGCTGGAATCCTCTCAAGGACCACTGGTAGTCTTCTGTTCCCCTTTTTGCTGGGGACACACCGGTACACGGAGCTGCTGCTGCACTGACGCTCTGCCCGCCTGTCTGTGACCAGCTGCTTGCCCAGTCGTATGCAGCGGTTCACGCAAACAGATGCGGGATTCCCACAATCCTGTATCCAATTTCAGATACTGATTGTGCAGAAAAATCGCACACCAGCGATTTTTGTTTATGTTTGTTTGTTGTTGTTTTGTGAGGGCTACAAAGGGAGGAGGCTGTTTCGCCTGTGAGCAGCCGCCAGGCTGAGGAGGAGGGAGGGGGGAGAATGTTCCAGTACCCCGCTGCAGCTCTGCTCTGTGCTCTGTGCTCTGCGCTCTGCGCTCGAGAGGAAAAGCAGAGGTGCACTAACTTTTGACAAGAATCATGAAAAAGGGAGAAACGAAAATTAAAAAGGGAGTCCATGGCGCTGTATATGGCAAGTTGGACGAGGGAATAACGTGGGGAGAAATCTCGCATTGTGATTACATGAGCGTGAGAGCGGGGCGTTTGTCCTGACTATTGTGCTGTGCTGCGGTCTCGCGTCACTAGGCTCTTTTAACGATACTTAGAGAGCTACATACACACAAATGGGAGCCAATAAAGTGAATTTCTAGTTCGCCACTGAATGACAAAATTTATATAACTTTCAACCATTTTGAGCAACGCTGTTTCCATACAGGCCACCAGCGTTGGCTAGTTGTTGATATTTATAAAGATTTTGGAGCTCTCATAACTTTGTCTTGTGATGTTTTGGGGAAACTGCGGGGAAACTGTCATGGCGTCGATTTCCGGAAAAAAATCCTGAGCTGAGCACAGCCAAAGAGTATAGTATAATAGACAAGAGGAGATGACATTTCTTGGTTTTTCCTATAGGTTTTTTCAAATCAAGCAGCATGCCGTTTTATTACATATCTGGGTGGTAAGTGCCCCTTTAAGTCTGTAGGCCAAGACATCTCTGCAGCACAACAATAGTTAATTTAATTTGTTCAGCCCTATGTATTGTTGGGGCATATTTGCTGTTTCACCAGAGCAGAAATTGCCGGCCCATATTACAAAAAAACAGAAAAGATGCACTCAATATTTTTGATAAGCTAACGATAGGCTGTGTGCGAAGGCACTGGGATGATAAGCTAATGTCATGATTTGTTAATGCTGTCACAGCAAAGACAACAGCTGATAAAAGCTTTTGAAGCCAGTATAAGACAATAATTATGTCTTCTCTCTCTCAAAAGTCTTTTATCACAAAGCAGAGGAAGTGGTGGACTGCCTAAAAATATCACGCCAGTTTTGTTCCTCACCAGCTGATTTTTTGGTCTGGTCTTGACCATAATAGGTCCAGCCCAGCCCAGCCCAGCTGAACCCACAGTTCACTCTCATCTAAACTGCTGGAAAAAAAAGACATTTTCTTGGTAGAGAGAATGCTGCTCAGAGTGACGACCTAGCAGGGTGCTGCAGACAGAGCATTGCAACTATCCCATGCACTCTCCAGGGATGACAGAATCATAACAAACACTTCCTGTTTATCTCTCTGGTCAGAACAGTCTGTACTCTGAGCCACTGGCCATCCTTACACTAACCCGTCAGCTATCTCATTTTAATTCTATAGGAAAGCTATTCTATCGGACACCTTTACACGAGGGGGATCATGTCAATTCAGAGATATTTCCAAAACATGCCACCTTTCTCCCTGTGTGGATCTATTAAGCCACACACAAAAAGCTCAAACATAGGAATAGCTGCGACACCAAATCACAAGCGACCCTTGACCTTCCAGCATTATTCAAGCTCACACGTGCCTCGTGCTCCATCCGACTCTGCAGAGAGTTTGTTTGTCCGTGCGTCCAGTCCAGCTGCCTCTCATACAGTGGGAAGGGTTGGACAGGTCATTACGCTGATTTATTAGCACTTGGAGTAAAGCAGCCCGGGTTGCTGCATCCTGTCACCCCCCCCCACCCCCCCCCCCCCCCCCCCCACCTCTGACTGTACAGTGGAGAGTCACGTGGAGAGAGCTGTCCCCAATCAGCAGCATCACACTGGTGTCAAGATGTTCCTTCAGCCGTTAAGAGGACCATATGAAGGGTCTTTGAGATACATGGTTTCAGGGTTGGGTCAGCGTTAGCCTGCTGATAGCTCAGCGACATGCACACAAACCAAGTGAGTACAGATTACAACTAAGCTATATTGATACAAGCCACTCTTGTGTTGACTTGACACACCATTCTTTCTCTATGCCACGGTGCAGAAGGCAATAATTTATGGTCGCAGATTATTAATGTGGCCTCCCTTGAAATGCCCCTCGTACACACTGATAAGGCAGCGCTACTGTGCTACTCCCCTTAACTGTGTCAGCTTACGTAAATTCGGCACTGACAGAAAACGTGAGCGGAATATATGAGAGAAATGTGTGAGAGTGCGAGCAAACATCTGTATCTTCTCACCATGTAGCGGCGTGTGTGTAGAGAGGAGTGTACATATCACACCCTACTGTATGTGTATGTGTGGAGGGGTGTTGTGGGGGTGGTGCAGTGTTGCTGAAGGGGTCATTATGTGTGGATTTACCCCTGAGTGGGGTAAACGCTGGTGTTGATTAGAGCCAGCTGGGCCCAGGGCAGCCTCCCCGGAGCGGCAGGCACACGCTGCTGAGCGCCACGCGCCCCTGCAGGCAGACACACGCTGCTGAGCGCCACGCGCCCCTGCCTCAAATCCATCCGGCTTCTTCAATGATGCTTTCCACAAAACCATACACACCGACAGCCCACCACACAAACAGCAGCCAGTCAGGACATGCGTGAAGTGCACGCCTGATTTTGCAGCATCACTGTACACAAACACCACACAGTGACTACGTTTACATGCACACAATATTCCACTATTATTCGGAAAATGACAATATTCTGAATTTGGGTCATGTAAACATATTCCAGTTGCATTTTCCGAATTTGGCCTTTTTCCGAATTTAGCATTTTCCGATGAAGACATCTGGGTTATTCCACTATTATTTGGGTTTTAGGAGGATTCTTTGATCATGTATACAGCACATTCGGAATATGCGTCTCAATCAGGGTTTTTACCGCATTTTGCGACGCATGTTGCCCGTTTGTGGCCTCTAGAAGAGGCGATGTAATCCTATAATCCATCATCTCTGGCATGTGAAAAGAAAAGCAGACATTTCTGATCGGAGGAGATGAGAAACATCGATTTAAAGAGAGATATTTAAAGAAAGAGTGGTGCCCACGGAAATGCTTGCGAGCCTGCACGGTTATAACGTAGGCTTCTATCTTACTTTTTATGAAAGACGGATGTGCAAATATCGCAACGCCAAACTTTCCAGCAGCAAGCTCCTGAAATGGACCAAGTGATCCTCTGTTTATTCTCAACAGAAAAACTCCGCCTACCAACATCTCTCTCTCTCCTCCCCTCCCTCACGTGTCGGGAAGGGCGAGCTACAGTACGGCTGCATGTAAAGGGGAATATTAGTGGATTATCAAACAGTAGTCACTGTTTGATGAAATCTTCAGGTTCTCCCCTCATGAGTATGAACGCAGCTTGGTGAAGCAACACCAACGCTTGTCTGATGGATGTGGCCTCCGCAGCCCTCTGCTGTAACACACACAAGCAAATGGTAACCTTAACAAATACAAATACATACCTAACCTTAAGCATTATCCTAACCTAAACTTAATAGAAAAAGAGAGGACCAAGAAAATGTCCTCACTTTGGAGGGTTCACAGAATCTTTCTATCCTTGTGAGGACAGTTGGTCGTCAGTCCTCACAAGTAATAGGAATACACAAGTACACATAGACACACACACACACGATTGCAATGAACCATGGATGCCAGCCAGGGAACACTCATTTCACAGCAACCTTTTGAGGTGGTAAAGCAGGAAATAACGCAGGTGTAATCATTAGCATTAATGAGGGCACCTGGCACTGGAACACCTAAACAGAATGGAAGCATAATTAATGGTATTAGCTACAGCTGCTTTACTTCCTGCTTTTACCACCTCAAAAGGATTGCTGTGAATTGGGTCCATAAAGTGACCTCCAGTGAGGTGAATGAGCAGTGCATCCTCAGGGACATTCCAACTGCAGTCATGTGTATCATCCAGTGAGGGCGATCGAAGCCAAAACTATAGGCATCATTTAGTGAATCACTATACATTTATATAAATGCAATGCAGATGTTTCCTTACCCGCGCTTCAAAAATGCACAGTGTTGCAGAAATATTAGCTACGCTGAAATCTGAGCGCAGGTTATGAACAAGAAGGGGAAAAAGTTCAAAGTTGTCACACAATGAGCGGCTGTCACATTGGCCCGGGCTCTGCGGGACCAAAAAGCTGCTCCCCAAAAGCCTTGACCCTCGCAGTACAAATCTGGGTTAATCACATCTGCTCTGGCTGCGTACAATCAACACACACTGTTCCTATTACATGCTATTTCAGTTAAATGGCCAGGTTGAGCGTTGGGCCTCGAATTGTTGTCCCGTCGCACGCTGCACTAAAAATGTGGGTCAGCATTTTTTCTCCCCAAAGCTTTTCCTCTAGCTGCATCTTGGTTTCCTTTTCAGAACAATGAGTCTGTCGTTTTTTCACAAGACCGTATAGGACTATGGTTATTGTGCCGACAGTATTGCGACCACAGCGGCCATTGTGGTGCGTGCAGACTCTTAACCCTTCTGACCCCTGAGATGCAGGGCTGGCATGAGACAAAACTCAATGACCTTGATTCACAACTTCATCTCTTTCCTTCAAACATCCATACAATGGCCAAGACTGGACAGAATTCACACCAATGCCCATAAGCATTGATTGTTAACACAAGAGTAAGAGGACTCGAGGAAGGGATGTGATCATCTCGCCTCATCCTCGTCCAGTGTCAACAGCCGGATATTTGAGTGCCACTGAGTGACTGCTCCTCCTGTGATCCAAAATAGCTTTGTCAGCTTTGGCCAAGTATGACCACCTATCATACTTGTGTCTGTCACCGGAGACAATGGTGAAACGGGGAAACCGAGCCAAGCTGGCAAGGTGTGCATGTCTACGACTGTTAAAACACTTCCAAGGTGCAATACCACAGCTAAAAATACACTACAGCAGTCATGAGTACCTACAATTAATATATCAACAAAATGAGAAGATTGTTATTAGAAGTGAATTATATTGAGGAAAAAAAGGAAGAGAGGATGGGTCTGGGAAATGTACGGCACACCACTGAGCGGTAGCCCAAAGCACCAGACACATTTATGACCCGCGTCTGCTTTAATACTGCATCGACTTTGTACAGTACTCTGTGTTGCATGTGTGTGTGTGTGTATATATGTGTGTGTGTGTGTGTGTGTGTGTGTGTGTGTGTGTGTGTGTGTGTGTGTGTGTGTGTGTGTGCGCGTGCGTGCGTGCGTGCATTCTAATAAATGCTACACACAAACTGGTCTCAGCAGGGCTTCTTCCCCCTATTCAGTGTGGAGGTCCAGCTCTCTGATCATCAGCTCTTTCCTCTTCCTCAGCACTTGGATGGAATGTCAGGAAGGCAGGGTGATGACGGCCAGGGTGTGGTGCCAGTGAGTTACTTCCTACATGCTGTACGTGAGCACACGCATACATACATATATACAGTGTGTGTGTGTGAGAGAGACTTGTGCCTGTTTGTGTTAATATGTGTGTATTTGATAAGATCAAGGGGGTACTGGTGGAGAGCTGACCAGACAAGAGTGATGAACCAAGGCTTATATTTTCACCCATTTGTTGATACTCCAACACATTTGGTGTGTTATTGCTTTTACTCATCTTTTCTAGAGCCTTAATTGCTCTTATTTTTCTCAAAGCCTTCCTCTCTTGCTTTCTTTCATTTTCTTTCCAGTCCTCATACTTGCAGGAGAAAGGTGGTTTGTTTGGACCTCAAAGACCCTGTTTCTCCCTGGCTGGAAAGGTGGAAAATGGACAGGATAGAAAAGGAAGACTTCTAGCGGCTTGCTGTGGCTTCTGCTCCCCACTGAGGACCACAGGAGCACCATCCAAGAGGTGAGACATAAAGAATGTGCGAGATTTCCTGCCTCGCGGCGCAGCGCTCCTCCAAACATCGGCCGGTTTATGTACTGCGGCCCGTCGCCAAGGCAACCTGGCGGCAAATCAGAGCCCAGCACAAGAGTGTCGGTGATGCGAGAGAGAGAGAGAGAGAGAGAGAGAAAAAGAGCTGGTGAGCCGAGCAAGAGAGAGAGCGACGAGGCAGTTTTATAGAGAGCTTTGAAGTGAATCTCGATCAAAAGAAGCATGCAGGATGTTATTTTAGAAGCATATGATCCAGATGGGATATTTCAAGTTGCATGCCATGAAATATGCACTTAATTGAACTTGAGAAAACAGGTATACAATGATATAAAGGCTAATGTGTAGTACACCATGCATAGAGTGGTCAGTCACCTTGATGGCAACACCAGGCTCATAAAAGTGCTTTCCCTTTAATTGATTTGATCCCTATAAGTCAGATCAATACCGTGCATTCACACCAAGGCAGAAAACAGCTTCACCAAAGTAGATTTTTTTTTTTACTCGAGCCAACGGACGATGAGGCGAAAATCTCGTCATTCACACCACGAAAATTTGTGTCTAAATCTAATGCACTTGCATTGACTTTGTACTGCAGTGATACTCAACTGGCGGCCCGCAGGCCACATGTGTGGCCCGCGATGGAATTGCAAAAAAAAAAAGTTTTTTTACAGTGCACCTGAACGCAACATGCAAGATACCCGCTGAATAAGTGTCCAAATGTCCATGTCATTCTGGCCAATACTCACACTTCTGTTATAGCATTTCAGTCTGGAATATGGAATATCTTTCAATAATCTATGATTTAGCTGCTAAATTATCAAATACCGCCGTCTGCTCGCTATCCAGGCACTTATATGTACTTAACCTAACTAACTATCCGGTGTGCACAACATTGTCAGACTAAACTCCGGCTGACACCCCTAAAACCTACAATCCGCTACAGAAAAATGTATATTGATTGTTTATTAACTGGCCCCTGGCCTTCTATCATTTCACGAAAGTGGCTCCCGGGCAAAGCAAGTTCAGTATCCCTGTTGTACTTTATGTAATCTCATAATGTTTTTGAAAATTTGAAAAAATCGCCTCGGTGTGAAGGCCCAGTAAGATTATTATTCCAGCAATATACACTTACTTACAATATACTTCTTACATTATTGTAAGAACTTTAATTTCACCTTATCATTTGCCCATATCAGGACGCTTCTGCCTATGTCATTTTGTAATGGTTATTCCGTTTTAGACCCGGAAGTAGATTACTCCTACCTTTAGCATTTGTAGACTTGCCAAAAGGCTGTTTTCAAGCAAAAAAACTAATCGTTATAAAGTTTTAATATTTTTTCGGATGAGAATGTAAGATTCCAAATATGTGACCAGTTTATCAGAATAACGCCTATTTGGACATTTTTAACGAGCAGTGAGGACTGAGAGCGCTGGCTGTGTGACCGGTCGGACTAGCTAGTATCTGTCAACCCCTACTGTACTGGCAGTGAGAAAACACTGTTGATGTGCTTTTGTAACTAACGTTAAATGCCGACCGGGTAGCCTACAGTCATCAGCTTCTCGCAGCAGTAACGCTATGAACATGTAACTGAAGTTGGCCGCAGTGTAGCTTCTGAATGTTGCCAAACTTCATTCATAGTTTACAGTTGACAATGCAACCGGCCGGCCGGCTAATGCTGAATCGGAAGAACAAATACAATTGCGTCTAATACGGAAGATAAAAAGTGGGCGTGACACCATAAGATGACATGTACAGAACCTTTTTCTTCTTCTTCTTTTTTGCCAAAATGTCACTCTCTCTGGCTCTGAGTCCTTTGTATGTTACGACCATTAAACTTTTTCAGCAGTACATAAAAATCTATTCCTTCATATGCCTTTGCCTTACATCCATATTAAAACAGGCTTTGGTGTCACAGGTTCTCTAATAGCCCGCATCGCTCTGGCAGTTAATTGTGCATTTAAGGGATTTGTTTGTCAGCGCAGCAGGGCGGGGGTTTGGGTGAGGGTCGATATTGAGGCATTAATGTCTCCATCCGGGGCCCAGTCTGTCTGCCTAATACCTCTAATCCACCCCCTCACCACTATCACCACAGTGGTCAAGGGCAGAGAGAGAGAGAGAGAGAGAGGTAACCATGTAACACATGGTTACCTCTCTCTCTCTCTCTCTCTCTCTCTCTGAAAGGCTTTATTGGCATGATAAGGTGCACCATACATTGCCAAAGCATACATAGCAACACTTTTCTCTCTCTGTTGATCACAATGTCTCTCTATCCTCATGCTACACACTAATCCTCATGGCTGCGGGACAAGACCTAACAGCAGGGGGGCAGAACAGAAGGGTGGGGGGCAGGGGGTTGCTCGTGATGATGGAGGAACACTGGACTTCAAAAAAGCTATTTTCTTTTTCTTTTTTTTGAAAAAAAAAAAAAAAAAAAGCTATTTTCTAGATGGATCTCTGCCTGAAGAAATATTGTAGGCAAACGGCTCCGATACTGCATGAAAATGTCTAGTCAGGCCAAGCTGCTGAGAGGGAGAGAGAGGGAGAGAGACACAGACAGAGAGATAGAGAAAGAAAGAAAGAAAGAGAGAGAAACAATATATCAGCCACCAGTCACTAAAGCGGTCCAACTCCTGCATTGAGTGTGTGGCTGAAGCAGTCAGATGGTTTGGCACAGAGCAGTGGCTTATGGGTTATCTCTCCATCACTCTATCGCTGACAGGACGGACCTGTCAACACACACGCTGGCACACGCACATGCACACGCACACGCACACACACACACACACACACACACACACACACGCACACACACACACACGCTTTTGCCTTCATCTGTATTTCTCTCACATGCACACTTCCATTTGCAGATTGCCTTTACAAAAAACAAGCAGAAGTCATTGTCAACTGCACAGCAGCAGCAATGACTACACTGGTCACCGCAACGATGGCCGACACAAGACGGCAGATACCCAAATCAAGGCATGTATCGCTGCATGCCTCAAAGACATTGGTGCTTGGATGTCTGCCCACCATCTCAAGCTGAATCTTGGTAAGACAGAACTACTCTTCCTCCCCGGGACTGGGGACTGTCCCCTCACCGACCTTTCCATCTCTATCGGCAACACTACTGTGTTTCCCTCTCAAACAGCTAAGAACCTTGGAGTGATCCTTGACTATCAGCTGTCCAACTCAGCCTACATCGCAGCAACTGCCCGCTCCTGTAGGTTCTCCCTGTACAACATCCACAAAATCCGTCCGTTTCTCACAAGGGAAGCAACACAACTCCTGGTCCAGGCACTTGTCATCTCTCGCTTGGACTACTGCAATGTTCTTCTGGCTGGGCTTCCTGCTGCAGCCATCCGACCGCTTCAGCTCATCCAGAACGCTGCAGCCCGTTTGGTGTTCAACCAACCAAAATTCTCTCATGTCACTCCCCTCTTCCGTGACCTTCACTGGCTTCCCATCTCGGCTCGCATCAAATTCAAGACACTGGTACTGGCCTACAGGGCAGTCCACATGTCAGCCCCTTCCTACCTGCAGTCCATGGTCAAGTTCCAAACTTCTCATCGCTCCCTCCGCTCCTCCACCCGTCCAGATCGCCCTCGCTCCTCCACCGCTACGTGGGCTCAAAAGTCGCTCTTCCGATCGCGACTCTTCTTGTCCCTGGCCCCTCAATGGTGGAATGAGCTCCCCCCTTCGGTCAGAATGGCCGAATCACTGCCAATCTTTCGGCGGAGACTAAAAACTCACCTTTTCAGACTACACCTGGGCCCTTCTTGAACTAACATCTATAAAAAAGAAGAAAAAAAAGAAAAAAAAACTACTAATGCTACATGTTAATTATTCCTTCTCAAACTACTTTCTACATGGTGCTAGTCTATCAAAGTATCTTAGCTGTCATTGATTGTGTTGCATAGTGGTTTTCTGTACTGTTGACAAATTGTGATATTGTAAGTCGCTTTGGACAAAAGCGTCTGCTAAATGACGTAATGTATACTCAGAGCACAACTGCAAATCCAAGCTACCAAAGAACTTCATAAACGGGAGAGAATATGCTATAAATAACCAATTAGTCAACAGCAGAAGTGGAAAGAATCTGCATCATATGCCATCTGGCACATTACTGGTGATAGCGCTTAAAATGAGAGGAAGCTGAAGACCATTTCATTGTTGTCAATCTATGTAATAATCTCAGAAGTGTCCTGACGCACAAACAAATGGCAACCACCCCACAGAAACACAGATACCGAAGCCACCAAAAATAACCTGCTCTCTGCGGTTGCTAGGATGCGGTCGGGTCCTATGAGTGTCCCTGCTGGCTACTATCGTTTTGTTTGCCTCCACACTTCCTGAACGTCCATGGCAGATATTATCCCGGTTTATATGAGTGGAACGACAAGAGAAACAGGCTAGCGCACGGCTTAGAGAACTCAGTGTCAGCCAAGCGTGTTGCTGCGAGATGGGAAGGAAGAGGGGGAGGAGGGGGGGAGGGGGTCAACATCCCAGTAACCAAGGGAACAAAACCGAGGGGTCACCTGATGTCTGCGTGTGATATTTACCAGGAGGGAGTGATGAAGTGTGTATATCAGAGGAGGATGTCAACAGTTTTAGCAGGCTTCCTCCTGCCCATCTCCTCTCCATCTGCAAAAACTTGAAATGGAGAAAATGACACAGAATCTACAGGAGAATCTGCGTTTCACATCAATTGATGTGGGAGGAAGAGGACGTCTTGATGATATACTGTGCATAAGTATATATATATATATATATATATATATATATATATATATATATATATATATATATATATATATACAGTATATATATATATAAATAAGATATACTGTGCTGTGCATACTGTGCACATACTGTGCTGCGGGTCAAGAAGGCCGGCCAGCGTGGGACCTACAGGGTAACATTGAAGGATGGGGGCGGGTTTGCAGTTAGGTGAATGTCACAATAACAAAACTACGGGGTAGGTGGGGTGGACTGTGCAAGAGAACACCCACAGAAGCCAAATCCGGGAAGGGGGACACAGTTTATAACACTGCGCAAATAAACGCCTCACTTTTCAACAGTCCTGTTTGAAGTGCGCTGCCAGCCAGTGCAAACCTGCGCCAGATCAAGCCAGAGGGATGAAAGCAAAAGGCCCCATTTCAACAGGCCTCTCCAGAGACAGGCCCCTATTCATAGCACCACTGAATGCTATAGTTGTTGCCAACCACGCGGTTTGTCACTTGGCGAAAAAGGGGTTTTGAAAGAACTTGCCGGGGATGAAGGATCTATGGCTCCGCTATTTGGGTGGTGCTGCTGTCTGTTGAGCTACTCAATAGTGAAAAAGGCATCACGGTTTGTCATCTTTCCTAGATCCACAACTGCCTTCGCTCATCTATCTCGAGGCTCAAACACAATGAGATGGCAGTTAGCTCAGATGATGCATTAAGGCTCAGGAGATAGCCTGTATAGAACACATTAAAAGTGTCTGTCACGGCTTTCTATTCTTTTTAAGAGCTTTGAACTCCACCATAAACTCATTACAGGGTTGGAAGGAAATGCATGAGAACACACAGATGCCAAATCTAGTAATCCAGAAGTCACAGAAAGAATTATGATGGTGCTTAGCTTGTAAAATGCTTTACTGTTTAGTAAATGGCCTTTGGTTTTGAACAAAGTGAGGTCATCGAGGAAGATTCTTTTGAAATGTTTAGAGTATTTCTTCCTTTTCTTTTCTTGAAACTGAAAATGTAGGCTATGGGTTTGATTTCCAAACACTGCAGGTGAGGACAGAGGAAATGCTATGGATAAGATAAAGGATATTATGATGGTATAGAAGGGGAAATGATGGGCGCAATGCATGGAAGTGCTTCTCAAACCTTGTTAAAAGCCCTCAAGCCTTACATCACTTTGACAAAACACATTCGTTACACCAGTAAAGTGAATTACATTTACTTAAATAGAATTGCAGACTGGCATGGGTCGTGGGAGGCATGGAAATCTGATGGCCAGTCTTATCTTTAGTAGGGCATTATACAGACTATTTAATGGTTGGGCAATAGAGCCATTCACTCAAGCATGAGAATCAAAGTCTGAGGCTGTTCAATGCCACTTTGTACTATGGATCAACAATGACATAACCTGTATCTTAGGCCCTAAGATACAGGTTATTATGTGTCATTGTTGATCCATTAGGGGAATCCCATTGAGCAACAGGTGTGAAATCAAAACTGTGCATGTGTATACCCATCAAAATGAAGATGGAAGCAATCCAATATGCCGATGGCAACATGCACTAAAAGGCAATTATATCACAGGCAGAACTGGAATTCAGAGTCTAAACTGAGCTGCAGCATTGCTTTAATGGGCTAATTCCCACAGCCAAATGGCACATATAAACTAGAACAATTCTCATCAACAAAATTGCTAACTCCAGCTCCCATAAACTCTACCTATCTCAGGTTCAATATCCAGCCTCGGAGCCAGGACATACTGTACTGTATTCTGCAAGGGTAGCCAAAGTAAACCCACCACAGTCTGGCCCCTTCTCCAAGCCCTATGTCACATCAAGATCCATGTCTCCATCTTGGCCCCCAATCTGAAGTGATTTATTGGTGAGTGTTTTTTGTTTTGTTTTTCTTCTGCCAGGCATCTTTATCGCTATGTTGCAAAGCCAGTAGGATCTCCCCTTTTGAAGAGATTATTATGTTGTCTTGTCTCTCTTCCGTGGTGTGAGTGAGTGGCAATAAGGGAAGTGGGTAGGCCTGCCCTGCACGTTAGGAGGATACGAGGAAAATCTGTGATGTGAGATATTTGTTCAATATTGCGATGACGATATGACTTGCGATAAATAAACATATATTGAAGTATGCATATTACTGTAGCTATACAGTTCCTATGTCTTTCTGATTTAATAGGTACACGTACACTGCTTTGGAGGAGGGGCGGAGCACATCACTGCAAGGGAAAGCTGTGCGCTGGATTTACAAAATGATTGCATGCTGAGTGTGAATGCATGGCGCGTGTAAATCAAACAAACTTTGCTATTCAATGCATTGCAACCAAGGCAGTCTTTTGCTATGTGTTTATTGCACATGTTCATATCGCGATGACAATGAAAATATGATTAATCGTGCAGCCCTAGAAGGGGGTTGGTGATACAAATGGCTTGGCCAAAGGGATTGGTACTGGAAGGTTGAGGAGGAGAGATCCTTGGATTTGACAACACTGGAGACTAGACCAGTGAAACTCCACTGCTTTTAGCAGGGCTAGCTGGGTGGAGGAGGACCTTAAGAGTTGTGGTGGGTCCCCAAGGGAAAAGCCAGCCCAGAGAGCAGGGGACTCTCACGGATAGTCCAGAAATGTTCCCACAATCAGACAAACAAACAGAGCCATGCAGGGCAGTGAAAAGGACCCCTGTCCACCAAAGACAGGGGAGGGAGGGAAGGAGGAGGAACTGCTAAAGCTACAATAACAGCCCAAAGGCTAACTACATGCTACCCCATATCTCTTGTCTTGTCTTGGCCCCTCAATGAATTCACTGTATGGACAAATACTGTCCTGCAAAGACTTCCTGAAACTTTGCATCTTCAGTGGTTCAAGCAAGGAGTCAGCATGCGTGCTTCCAGGATGTTTAACCTGTAAGTAACCTTGGCTACATTTGAGACACCCAAAAGGGGCGGGTCTCCACTCCACCAGATGATTTGGCCAAACCCACACAGTTCATTGGTAAATGACCTCATTAAGGTAATCTGGTTTCAACAGAATCCAACACTACAAATACCATCTGCTAGGCATTACATGGGGTGTAAGGCCACTGAGGACATCTGGATTGTTAGTAGTGAAGAGTTTAGGCTAATTCAGGGAGGATTTGATCCTGGGAAACTGACAATGCAAGTTGAAACCTCAAGAGCTGACAATCTAGGCCAAATGAGTTCTCGACAATTTGACAATCTGGACCAAATCTAGTCGGTTCTTCAGTAGAGGAAATTCTCAGGTTAAAGAAGAGCTGGTTGAACTTTGGTGTTGTGAGAGGCTGGACAAAACACGGCTACATGACTCCAGAACAAGCTATTGAATGCCTTTAGGTACCCACCCTGACCTGTCAAGATAATTTCATCAAAAGCAATAATGACAAGCACTCTGTAAACAGTGTCCATTTCCTGGAGGGCCAACCAGGCAATTGGACAAAGTAAAAAAAGTCAAAGGTCACCTTTCACCAGTCCACTATGTGTGGAGTCTATTCTCAACAAAAACATAGCGTGGCCTCTGCTCTGGCACAAAAATGGTTGCATCTATTATAGTCAATTCACACAGTTTCTATTCAGCATTTGTCACTGAAGTTTTCTATTCAGTCAATTCAGAGTAGAGAAAACCTAAAATGTCAGAACTTAAATCCCTGGATACACCATGATACAAAAGCAGAACCCTACTGAGAACGGTTTGTGGCTTTACGGTTGCAACCTTCTGAGTGTGCGGAGTCTGCAGCTGGTGCTCAGTCATGTATCTCACTGTCGCTGACCCCAGACAAGCTCACCATTACTTTTGCAGCGTGATTGATGTCCTTCTGCTGGAAATCTAAAGGTTACATCTTGAGAAACTGTGGCATGCAGGCCTCCTTTTGAGCCGGTCGGCAAAAGTCTTCAAACTTCCTTTTATAGAAGTAACCCCCCGAGCTGGATATCATAGCTATTATAAATAAGAAGCTGGAATGCAGAAGGGGAAAAAATAAACATCCAAGCTGCTCTGTTATCTACACCCAGCTGTGCAGTTAGAGGCCAGGCCTTGGAGATGATGTCACGCTGGCATTGTATTACTGTTGCACTGGCGTTCCTCTAGTGTTGTGTGGATATTAATCCACTTATGGGAAGGTAAGCAAACTTCAATGAATGCTGACCTTGAATAAAGCCTAAATACAAGTAACCTGACCTGAAATTGTTCCATGAAGCGCCACATGCAATGAATGCCAAATGGCCCGTGATGATGAGAGTATCTGCCCAATGTGAAGACAAGCTCAGCCTTCATTGCATTGAAATGGTCGACCTGCACAGAGGAAATCATAGAGGTGATTGACAGGAGTTTGTCTAGCAAAAGGCAATGTCACACCGCTCAGTCATGTCCACTGGGTCGTGTGTGCAGATCATGTAAGGTCTAAGCAGAACCTCTCATTAGAACCTTAAAGAGAAATTAAGCCTCCTTAAAAGTCCCCTCAGTTAGGGCAAAAGCCAGTTAAGTGAATGAGCAGACCTGGAGGTGGTAGGGTAATGGTGGATTCAGGGTTTGAGGACTACAGAGGAGGAAGGAACGAGGGAGGAACGTCTCCAGGTGCAGCCTTTCAAGGTAATTTCTGAGGAAAAGTGAATCCGAGATGTGTGGAGGTGAGGTGGAACCTGCAGTGGAGAGTACAGGGCGAGATGGGGTGGGGGGCCTGACGCACTGGGGGTTTGATAAACGATTCCATATGCGCTCCAGATCCCAAGTGAAAGAGCTGCTTTGTGCTCAGCGAGGCAGCACGCGCACAGGTCCCGAGTGGACCCCCTCATGCCCCCCCTTCTTTCCCTTCCATCCACCGGCAAAACCTTCCTGGCCCTTCTCTCAGTAGCCCAGGGTAATATTAGCCAAGCACAGGGGGCGGGACGGAGGGGTTCAGTTGCCCCGGTCGCAGCCTCCGTCCCGCAGCCTATTTTGACGGGAGCTAATTGCCTGTGACTGCGAAGGAGACGGGGGACCGAAACAACCATTTCATTGAGTTAGTGGTCTGGGGGTGAGGGAGGGTACAGGGTAAAGAGGGGGGGGGGGGGACGAGGAGGCAGAAGTGGAGGGGGGGGGGGGGTTATAGAAGGGGGGTGGGGGAGCTGTCAGGAAGTGAAGACATATTAGGATATTCTCAACCCCTATTACCCCCAGTGCTAAATCATTCACCGTTGATGGGGAAATAATTCCTAAAGACATTAAAGAGACAATCTTAGGCGAGCACCTGCTCCCCGTGTGTTTGGCTCCTATATGATTGAAGAACTCATCATCCAGCCATCATGGTCACTTAATGCAAAATAAAACCTCTTCACTGTGGCCACAAGCCGCTCTCCGTAGATTCGGAACAATTCATGGCGAAACCAAGACTGAAATTGCCCCTAATCTAAACCAGTGGTGGAAACATGCAAGCCTAATCAGGTAGCCAAGGCAGCAAGCTACTGTTTCCAACAACACACCATTGGATGTGGCCAGCCTCGCTACAATGACGCTAGTGCACAACAGACTCCATAACAATGACACATTGTGTAAAGAGTCACTGCAAGAACAGAAATTCAGGTGTCTATTCTATACCATCATGAGATTTTAATTAACCACATGATTGCATAACCAATTTTTATTATTTTAGAGAGTGAGTGAGTGAGACAGAGAGAGAGAGAGAGAGAGCAAGAGCGAGAGAGTGTGTGTGTGTGTGTGTGTGTGTGTGTGTGTGTGTGTGTGTGTGTGTGTGTGGGTGTGTGTGTGTGGTGGAACTGAGAGGAAATTAAGATTATAGGGACAGACTGAGCAGGAGGAAAATTGAGGAGGAGGAGGGTTGGAGGAAGAATGCAAAGTGTCCTCCACTGTTTTGTTTAATAGATCCCATTGGACAAGGAGATTTCCTCCTCCAAGGAAGAGGTAGAAAATATAGCCCATGAATGTGGTTTTTTCCTAGATTGGTATGGTCATAGTCATAGACGGTTACATAACTTTGCATACACACCACATTACAATAAGGTCCATCCACATACTGGAGTTCAGTTTGTTGGAAAGAAGAAGCAAACAGAAGCAAGAACAGTGTGAAGAAAGGAACACAAAGGAGAAAGCAAATCTTGCAGATATACAGATTATCGGGGGGGTACGGTGATGGGGGGGTACGGTGCTGGGGGGGTACGGTGCTCGAAAATGTACATTAAGATCATATCGTAGTATTGCTTCACGGTTGGGCAAGCCCCATTCTGATTGGACGCCAGGGGTCTTTGGCATACAGGGGCATTCCTGCCACGCTGCGGTTCCTCTCCAACTCAGGTGCTTCACAGCAGAGAACAGCCTCACTTCTGTATGAGAGAAAGAGACCAGCGCCTGTTCCAGCATCCCATCAGCAAGCCCCGCAGCCAAGACCAGGCCAGCCCGCCTGATAAGACAAACGTAAGAACATCTCTTCATCCACCGTCTTCCCATTTTTAAGCGGGGCAGCCACTTCTATAAGTGACACGTGTGTCCGTCCATCCATCCGTTTTCACAGAGATTTGAGCAGCGCACCGAGAGGTGAGCACGAGATTTAGCCTAGGCCCCTCCCCCCGCCTCTACAACGAAGTGAAAGTGGAGACAGAACTCGAATCCGGTGACACGCGCACACACACACACACACACACAGTGCCAGAGGGAGGGGAGAGGGGGAGAAGTATAGGGTCCGACCTGCGCTAACCTGCACCGCTTACTTCAACACATGGGTGTGATTTTTCGACAAGGTCCATATTTAATCTAACATGCATCCCCAGTAAGAGTCTATTAGAGGCAGCATCCAGACAGAGGTTGTGGTTACGTTTTCCAGTGTGCATTTCTCAATGGTGTCCATGCATTTGATAAATCCACTGGAAGTGTAACATTATATCAAAAATGCTGCAGCCAATATATATTCATCAGGGTCAAGATCTGTGCTATTTCACATTGTCTAAGCATTCACATGTGCAGGCATCGGATATTCTTCCAACATATCCTTGCCCGGTTTTTGGTGGAGCTTGTGTACACGTGCAATTTGTCCCTCCTTGCAGATTTCAGGCAGTCTGACAGCCAGAGAGAAATGTACTGTTCGTGTCCCATTACAGAAAGACGCCTATTTTAAAACCAGCTCGGTCCTAAAAAAAACCCTCTGCTACTGCACATGCATGCTATGCAATGGCAGGATAATACCCTGTGTAAAAATATGCTCGCCCTCCACTTTGCAGAAACAAACCCGTGAAGCATACACCCACACGCACCACTTTCACTTCTTCAACATGCACTCATAAAGATGGGTGCAAGTAAGTGAATGGAGGGCGGGGGGGGGGGGGGGGGGGGGGGGGGGGGGGGGGAGCGGGCATAACCACTAGTCCTGATTGAGGATTGGGAGGAGGGGAGTGAAGGGGGGAGCAGGTTTAACAGACGCAACAGTGTGTCTGCTGGAGGATTATACCCTCACAGCTAATTACTCCCAGACTCGATACAGTGCTGCAGCATGCTGCCTGCCTGTCCGCCCGCCTGCCGCACAGAGGGAGCGTGCATGTGCTGGAACACAGACTGGCATTGGGCCTTACTCTGTGTGTGTGTGTGTGTGTGTGTGTGTGTGTGTGTGTGTGTGTGTGTGTGTGTGTGTGTGTGTGTGTGTGTGTGTGTGTGTGTGCATACAGTATGGCTTCGGCTCAGTGCGTTAGCGACGATCGAAGGGTAAAGTAGAAGAAACGCCAGCTGCTGTTTGTGGCATATTGCTTCATTGACAGTTCATTGGGTGTTTGGATGCTAGAAGCAACCAAATGACAATTAAGTCCATAGCGTGGGCGGTAGGCATCCCCTCCCCGTAGGCTGCTCCGGCCGGCCTCGGCTCCCGGCCCATCCAGCCCGCTGCACCGGCTTCTCACCTTACGGCCGCGACAGGCAGGAGCTGCTGCCAAGCAAAACATCTGGCCCTGGTGGAGCGAGTAAACCTCTGCCTCAGCGGCTGGTAGGGAACAATGGCCCTGTCTTTCCCCTGGCTGGCCACACCCACCCCCCAACCCCCCCTTCCCGCGGCTGGAGCTATAGCTGGGGCACAGAGGAGCTCGCCAGGCTGGGCACACACCACAGCCATGTGCGGGCATCCTGATACCTGGTAGCATGCACACAGGCAACCTGCACTGAGCAAAGTCCACAAGTCATCCTTCCAACCACACACGCACACACCACACATTTAATTGATTTATTTATGTCAACCTGGATACAAAGTACAAAGGACATAAACACTAATAATGCAATCAGATGTTGGGAGTCAGTCAGTTACAAGAGTGCAACACACACACACACACGCCATGCAAGCCAAAATCTGAGGGCCGACATTCTGTGGCGACCAAAGGTTGCCGGCTAAATATTTTCAGTGGCGACCTAAGGTCTGAATAGATCTGTAATGATTCAATCAATCTGCCCAGATAAAGTGTGCTGAATCCACTCATGATTGATTGATTTATCTATCAATCAGTCCATTCAGCTATTTCTAAAATGTTGGCCATTTGAAGCCAGATTTAGAGGAATATATCATTTGAAATTAACATTATAGGATTAGACTGTTGGGATGTCATTATTCAGTTTTTTAACCATCAAAATTCAGCTCCTTTTCTCATTAGGGTAAATACTGTATATTTATTTAAAGATTTTGGTCAATTATTTGTGCTTTTATGGTTATTATTAGCTTAGTCACTCACTTCTACCCTAGCTTCTACACTGCTGCCACTTTTCTTGAAATAGCTAAATCTTGCTTCACCCAAAATGTTATTCACATAAAAAGACTATATCCACAATGCTAATTATTTTGAAGAACTGCAACTTGACCTGGAAACAGCAAATGGAATTCAGTGTTTTGCTAAATACAGTATAACATGTGATAGTGGTGGTAAAAACGAACAACTCACTGCCATAACAGCTCTGGCTAACATTACAATGCTAACTTTAGCTGCATGGTACAAGTAGCCAACTAACTTGCTATGCAAACTATGCCTATAATAACTAACAAACAGCATTTAATTTTCACATGTTTGAAAAGAGGATTGATGCTCTACTACTAATGACCACCATGAATTTTGCATCCCCATTCCCCCCTCCCCAAAAGAAAAAAATCTGAAGGGGCAAGGCCCCCTCAGTTTCAATGGGGATGACGCTTCCACACACACACACACACACACACACACACACACACACACACACACACACACACACACACACACACACACACACACACACACACACACACACACACACACACACACACACACACACACACACACACACACACACACACACACACACACACACACACACACACACACACACACACACACACACAGAACGCCTCTGTCAGCATAGTTGGGGGCAGAGCCAGAAGGAGATCACCTCAGCCCAGTGGCGTTGTTACTCTTGGATGTCGGATCTATTTTTCTTCCCTCCCTCTCTTCTCAAAACACGCAGGTAGCTGGACCAGAATTATGAGTGAGCCTTCATCAAAACAGCCGACCAAAAATAGCAGATTGGTAGGACAGCTGCAGCAGTTTCAGAGTAAATAGGCAAACTCGCCTGTTTTTTGTGTGAATTTTGACATGCTCAAAGGCAGCCAAACCTGCAAAACGCTTAAATGCAAGCGTATTAAAAGCTCAGCGGATTTCATGAGGTCGCACTTCTTCTGAGATAAAGATCATATACAGCGCAGCTACAATGGCGGCATTTCAATGAATCCATTAAGCCTACAGTACAGCAACAGAGGGCTGTGGGTTTTTGTGGGTGGCCTCTTGATGCCTATAAAGTATGGGCATTATACATTGTTACAAATTCCTTCAATAGCCTTACAATGACAAATCCTGCAAACCACTTACTCCCAATGGGTGAGTGTGATTAAAATGTGATTTCCATGTCATAATCCGTTCCAATCCTTTCACCCGTAATAATTCCCCCCCCCCCCCCATATTTTTCTGAATCTCTTCCAAACAAGTTAAGGATCACGGTGGCTTACTTGACCCTCCCAAGTACAATCTGGATCGTGTGGGAGGAATGTCGCAGATGCTAAGTAGTCCATGGGCAAAGCTGTGTGGAGGAGGGAAGGAGGATATGGTGTGCTTAGCATGGCGCTGCTGCTGTGCTTGTAATGCCTCAACAACTGGCAAAGAGGAGCCAACACTGCAGCGCTGCCAGATGTTCAGTTCTTGATGCCATCCTCTCCTATAAAAGCGACTAAGACCCAGCACGGGATGTAAGACCCAGCACGGGATGTAAGACCCAGCACGGGATGTAAGACCCAGCACGGGATGTAAGACCCAGCACGGGATGTAAGACCCAGCACGGGATGTAAGACCCAGCACGGGATGGATGCCCCCGAGAGCACAAGGGTTTCACTTCATTCTCCTGGATCAAAATGCATGGAATTGCTAAAATTACAATAAAAAAACAAACAATGAGGGACATTCTTGACTACTTCCAGACCGACACCCCTCTGAGCAAAGATTCAACCCTGTCCGATTAATTTCAGATTTTTGGGAAGGGAGTGCGAGGCCACAGACCTGCTTTTTGTTGCAATGAGAAATATTTTGACATGCTGGTGTCTGGATGTAAAACAAACTGAAAGGTCCAACAACCAAATTTAGCACAAGAGGATAACTGCTGCCCACTGCAAAAAAATATAAATCTTATATATACCGTTACATTTAGCATGGTATTTTGTCAAAAAAGAAATAATTCTACCAGTGAGGTGATATAATTCCACTTAGTTCCATTCTAATCATTTTTTGTTTCAGAAATTGTCATGTCAATTTCTTGACACTCTATTCTGCCTTGTTTCAAGATATTGATACTTGCTTCAAG
>NC_139625.1:38581891-38614391 GCF_964638095.1 Poromitra crassiceps | reverse complement strand
AGGAAAAAAGTTGATTTTTCATTATAAAACCCCCCAAAGACATTATTAAATCCTTTTTAAGTAAGAGCTTCAAGATACACTTCTTAAGCAATATTCAATTAGTTTACATTTACATTTTAGTTTGGCAGAAATAATTTTGTTAAGTATATGTCATTAAAGGAATCTTCAATAGTGGAGAGAGTGGCCCTGTCCAGCATGGCAGCTTGTCCAGCTGACATTACCCAGTGGAAGCGAGTGATTCAGCCCCTGGGAGAAAACCAAGCAAGGGGGCCTCAATTAATCTTTTCAATTTTGGGGTCTGGGTCAAATCTATAATCCAGAGTGGATAGTATATCATAGAGTAGTCAGACTCATGTCAGATAATGACACTCACTCAGTAACTTTAGCCTGAGCCTTTTTAGCCTGACCCCCCCCCCAAACAATCAGTCGGTGAGACTTCTAAAAACACACACACATACGCACACACACGCACGCACGCACGCACGCACACACAGACACGCACGCACGCACGCACGCACACACAGACACGCACGCACGCGCACACACACACACACACACACACACACACACACACACACACACACACACACACACACACACACACACACACACACACACACACACACACACACACACACACACACACACACACACCAAGCCATCTCCCATATGGTGCCAGCAGCTCCAACTTATTCATCCTATTGTTTGGAATACAGTATACATGACATATAATTAACCTAGCATGTCACAGTGTCTTTGCAGTGACGCCACCGCAAGGAGACATTAAGTAGTTTTCCAGTGATCCCAGTGAGAGCGGGCCGGGATATCTGTCCAAGGCTTAGGGTCTAGTATCTACACTGTCTTCTCAAGCCACTTTTACACTGCCTATTTAAGGCGGCAATGTTATTCCGCCTTGCCAGAATATATATATACTGTATATATATATATATATATATATATATATATATATATATATATATATATATATATATATATACACACAATATATATACACAATATATAATACACAATATTGTGGGCTCTCTGTATAAAAAGGGCTTCAGAGAGAGAAAGAGACACAGGCCAAAAATGCATTTGGAATACATGAGGACTGCTGGGTTTCTTATCTCGCATGGGAGGTCGGCTTCTGAGGCCCGCCAGCGCGTCTAGGCAGATAAATCAAGCGCACCTCGAGCCGTTTGAATCATTTGATAGTGTATATTCCTGCTCAGGAGGCCAAGACTAACAGATTTGGTGGTGCGTCTATCAGACAGGAGACAAGTCTGTGTGCAGACGGTGTTGATTTAGCAGCACTGCAGGTGTGAAAAGGTCCAGTCAACACCTTCAATTCTCAGGTGGTGTCAGACAACATGAAAGGCACTGATGGTTTTCACACACACACACACACACACACACACACACACACACACACACACATACACACAAACACGCATACACACATACGCCCGTGCACAAATCTTTTCTCCGAGCTCCACCTTCTAGACTAGTGTTTCTCAGCGTGCAGTCCAGGGACCACCAGGGGTCCTTGAGGGGGTTCCACGGGGTCCCCAGCAAATTGATGAATTGTTAAACTTGAGCATTATTTAATTAATTTACCAAAAGTTAACTATGTTAACAAGTTAACATAGTTTCACTGATTTCTCTCTACCTATACAATACAGAGATAGTCATGGAATTCTGGACAAAATCATTTCTAATAATAAGAACAACCTAAGAGACAAAATCTCATCCAATTGGCTCTTTCAGGGAACCTTTCTATTCACACGTGTGGCTAACTGGGACGACTTGAGATCCACTAAGGCGTGACAGCATGGCTGCTACGCATGTTGGGATAAAAGGCCTTGTGCCCTTGACCAGGGCCACTTCTCTCAAATTGCCGCAGTAACAAGCCAGCTGAATAAATGGCTGAAACGTTCAACGCGAGCAGTGAGAATAACTCTGGTAAGTGTGTCCATTCAGCTCAATGAGTGATGATGGAAAATAAGAGGGAGGCGCTAAGAAGGAAATGACTTCATGCATTCCAAATGACTAATTAGCATCCAAGTCTTGAGAGTTATTGGACAGATTCATCCAGCGCATAGTGCTCTCACATCGGTTTGCTGCCCAGATTTGACCACAGGCTTTCAGTATAATATATATATATCGCTCCAGAAGGAAGAACGTGTAAAAATTCCACAAATTATTTTGCATTGGCCAACAAAACTAAAAGCTAGACAGAATCTAAGCGAAGAGGAGTATTCATCTGTGAATGCTTATAAGACTACATTTATTTTGTACGGGTCAAACATTCACCTAGACAAACTAAATGCAAACCGGTTTTATGAAACACTACAGACTAACCTTAACCCTGTAGTGTACTGTAATATCAACAACAGGTTTGAGTTTGGAAGGTTGCACTGGTGACTCTATAAAGAGACGTGCTGTAAGCCTACAATTTGATTGCAGTTGGCTGTATTCTGTTACATTACACTGAGTTTCCTCTCATACCTGACATACTCACACACACTCCAGTCTGTCACAGAGGTCCAGCATTGTCCATTGAACAGTGCAGTCTGCTAATACCCCCCCCCCCCCACTCATTTTTGCCTAAGGACATACACACACGCGCACGCACGTACGTACGTACGCACGCACGCACGCACGCACGCACGCACGCACGCACGCACACACACACACACACACACACACACACACACACACACACACACACACACACACACACACACACACACACACACACACAAGTCTCAGTTCTCTCATCCTCTCCATGTGCCCTCGCTCATGGGGGTGGATAGGTTGAAGGAGAAAGTGCAGCTCAATTTCCCTCCCAACAAAAGCTGCACATTAGCATCACTCTGTGGTCCAGCAGCAGAGTCAGATGCAAAGTCATCCATCTGTGTGTGTGTGTGTGTGTGTGTGTGTGTGTGTGTGTGTGTGTGTTTGTGTATGTGTGTGTCTCACTGTCTTTGGCCCCTCCTCTCTCCATCCTTCCAGCTGCTCCTGTTTCTCCTCTCCCGTCTTTCCTATGCATTGTGATGACTACAGTGCAAACTCTGACAATCAATAAGATGTCATGTCTGTTCTATTTCGGCCTCGTGCGAGATGCGCTCGTAGGCTCGCTTCTTCCCTTTCATTTCCCATCTCGCATCAAAGTATCTCTCCTGTGTTTCTCTCTCTCCCCTCACATCAAAGTATCTCTCCTGTGTTTCTCTCTCTCCCCTCACATGAAAGTATCTCTCCTGCGTTTCTCTCTCTCCCCTCACATGAAAGTATCTCTCCTGCGTTTCTCTCTCTCCCCTCACATCAAAGTATCTCTCCTGTGTTTCTCTCTCTCCCCTCACATCAAAGTATCTCTCCTGTGTTTCTCTCTCTCCCCTCACATCAAAGTATCTCTCCTGTGTTTCTCTCTCTCCCCTCACATCAAAGTATCTCTCCTGTGTTTCTCTCTCCCCTCACATCAAAGTATCTCTCCTGTGTTTCTCTCTCTCCCCTCACCTCAAAGTATCTCTCCTGTGTTTCTCTCTCTCCCCTCACATCAAAGTATCTCTCCTGCGTTTCTCTCTCCCCTCACATCAAAGTATCTCTCCTGTGTTTCTCTCTCTCCCCTCACATTTTTTTATTTTTTTTATTTAAGCATTTATTTACCAGGGACAGTGTACATTAATCAACATGTCAGTTTGCACATCCATGTAAATATACCAGAGTTAGCAAGAGAGTTAATTTTCATCTGTAGTCCCTGAGCATGGTGGTAAAAGAACTAGGGTCAAGGGTTCATATAAAAAGTAAACAAAGCAGTATAGGATGAGCTAAAACATACAACATTGCAAGACAGCACAAGACAGACACTCCGTAAAAACATAACAACCCATAATGTCACATTACAATACCAAACAAGACTAACAGGGCAGTACATGGAAACAATTAACACAACAATTAAAACAAATACAATAAAACAATGCAAGTAAAAATTGAAAACTAAGAAAAGCGAGTGTGAGTTAGTATGTGTATATAAGATTAAATTGTTAAATGTGTGTGCAGATTTGGTTTGATTTGAGCCACCCCTTCAATCTGTATTTAAAAATGGAAATATTGGAGCTCTCTCTAATATCAGTGGGGAGACTGTTCCAATAGTGGGCGGCTCTGACTGAGAAGACTGATTGTCCAAACGTGGACCGTCTAAATGGGACGACACAGTCTCCTCTGGATGCCGCCCTTGTTGCTCTGCCGTTGCTCTCCTGTGTTTCTCTCTCTCCCCCTCTCATCAAAGTATCTCTCCTGTGTTTCTCTCTCTCCCCTCACATCAAAGTATCTCTCCTGTGTTCAGAGATGGGCAGTATTTGAAATACTTGTATTTGAAATACGTATTTCAACTACTTTTTTGTATTTTGTAATTTGTATTTGGCTGGGCAGAGAAAAATTAGATGTAATTTGTATCAAGATACTTTCAGATCTTGTATTTTGTGTATTTCAAATACATAAAATACATTTTTCTTTTTATTCTCAAATTGACACATGTAAACATTGACACAGGTTTAAACTAAAGATGGAGAAATTAGTTGTACTAAAAACAACTAACTGGACTGAACTGAAACCTGATTTGAATAGGAGAAATTAGTTGTACTAAAAACAACTAAGTGAACTAAACTGAACTGAAACCTGATATGAAAAGATGGAGAAATAAGGTGTATTGAAAAACAACTAACTGAACTGAAACCTGATGTGAAAAGATGGAGAAATTAGTTGTACTAAAAACAACTAAGTGAACTAAACTGAAACCTGATATGAATAAACAGAGAAATTACTTGTACTAAAAAACAACTAACTGGACTGAACTGAAACCTGATTTGAATAGGAGAAATTAGTTGTACTAAAAACAACTAAGTGAACTAAACTGAACTGAAACCTGATATGAAAAGATGGAGAAATAAGGTGTATGGAAAAACAACTAACTGAACTGAAACCTGATGTGAAAAGATGGAGAAATTAGTTGTACTAAAAACAACTAAGTGAACTAAACTGAAACCTGATATGAATAAACAGAGAAATTACTTGTACTAAAAAACAACTAACTGGACTGAACTGAAACCTGATTCGAATAGGAGAAATTAGTTGTACTAAAAACAACTAAGTGAACTAAACTGAACTGAAACCTGATATGAAAAGATGGAGAAATAAGGTGTATTGAAAAACAACTAACTGAACTGAAACCTGATGTGAAAAGATGGAGAAATTAGTTGTACTAAAAACAACTAACTGAACTAAACTGAAACCTGATATGATTCAGAATAGATAGAGAAATAAGTTGTACTGAAAAACAACTAACTGAACTAAACTGAAAGCTGATATGATTCAGAATAGATTGAGAAAGAAGTTGTATTGAAAAACTAACTAACTGAACTAAACTGAAACCTGATGTGAATAGCTGAAGAAATAAGTTGTACTGGAAAAAAAAAACTAACTGAACTATACTAAAACCTGATATGAATAGATTGAGAAATAAGTTGTACTGAAAAAAAACCTAACTGAACTAAACTGAAACCTGATTTGAATAGGAGAAATTAGTTGTACTGAAAAACAACTAACTGTCATAAACCTGATTTGAATAGATGGAGAAATTAGTTATACTGAAAAACTATAACTGAACACCAAAGTACCCTAATGAAAATCAAAAATGTCTTTCTGTTGCTACAAGGATGTCTGAGCTTCACTGTGCATAATGATGGCTGTGCAGATTTTGACACTAGAATGGTGTTACCACTGCTGATAGTGGAAAGTTGTATTCAGTGAGTGATTGTTCTTTAGTAATTATGTTCTAGATAGCCAGGTTGTTTTGGATTTTGTTTATGAAGCAGAAGGATTTTTCATTTTAAGGATGTAAGGATTTGAACAAGAGTCCAATTTCATGGAAGGCCTTTTTTGTTTGAGATGCAGTTTCTCATCGTTCCTCTCACCGATTCACAATTTCACAACCTTAGACAGGATGTGCATCAGGGCATTCAATTCCTGAAATGTAACCTTTTCTAGTTGTATAAATATGTTTGCACGTTAAATAAATACTGTGACGACAAGTTACTGACATGGTGGTGAATGTGAAGTTGTTTAAAGGGGACCTACTATGCCTTTTACCTATTTCAGTTATTTATATCATATGTTATGATGTCAGATATCTATGGCTAAACATAGTCAAAGTTCCAAAACTTGAGGTTAACATGCAGAAATGCTGCCTTTAAGTCAAAAGCCCTCACAGAAGGTGATTAACAGCTGAGCTGAAGGAGAAATTAGTTCTACTGAAAAACAACTAAAACTAAAATGGAAGAACTGCAGTGTGTTAGGGAGTACACATACTGTGACAGAGGACTAAAGAGAGGATTTACTGTCTAAGGAAACCAGAAAATTTCACTTTTGAATGGCTGAAATCAAAGAATTAGGACATTTTCCTTAAAGAAATGTCTCTAAATGATTAATAGATCATCAAAATAGGCAATTAATTTAATATTTGGCAATTCATCTATGAATTGACTAATCGTTGCAGCTCTTTATAAGTTTTTATAAAATGTATTTTCATGTATTTTCAAAATACAAAATACGTATTTGTATCTCAAATACATTTTCAGACAGGTATTTTGTATTTGTATTGTGATACATTTTTTGAGCAAGTATTTGTAATTTGTATCAAAATACTTTATGATGTATTTTCGCCCATCTCTGCCTGTGTTTCTCTCTCTCCCCTCACATCAAAGTATCTCTCCTGTGTTTCTCTCTCTCCCCTCACATCAAAGTATCTCTCCTGTGTTTCTCTCTCTCCCCTCACATCAAAGTATCTCTCCTGTGTTTCTCTCTCCCCTCACATCAAAGTATCTCTCCTGTGTTTCTCTCCCCCTCACATCAAAGTATCTCTCCTGTGTTTCTCTCTCTCCCCTCACATCAAATGATCTCTTCTGTGTTTCTCTCTCTCCCCTCACATCAAAGTATCTCTCCTGTGTTTCTCTCTCTCCCCTCACATCAAAGTATCTCTCCTGTGTTTCTCTCTCCCCTCACATCAAAGTATCTCTCCTGTGTTTCTCTCTCTCCCTCACATCAAAGTATCTCTCCTGTGTTTCTCTCTCTCCCCTCACATCAAAGTACCTCTCCTGTGTTTCTCTCTCTCATCTCACATCAAAGTATCTCTCCTGTGTTTCTCTCTCCCCTCACATCAAAGTATCTCTCCTGTGTTTCTCTCTCTCCCCTCACATCAAAGTATCTCTCCTGTGTTTCTATCTCCCCTCACATCAAAGTATCTCTCCTGTGTTTCTCTCTCTCCCCTCACATCAAAGTATCTCTCCTGTGTTTCTCTCTCTCACATCAAAGTATCTCTCCTGTGTTTCTCTCTCCCCTCACATCAAAGTATCTCTCCTGTGTTTCTCTCTCCCCCTCACATCAAAGTATCTCTCCTGTGTTTCTCTCTCTCCCCCTCACATCAAAGTATCTCTCCTGTGTTTCTCTCTCTCCCCTCACATCAAAGTATCTCTCCTGTGTTTCTCTCTCTCCCCTCACATCAAAGTATCTCTCCTGTGTTTCTCTCTCCCCCTCACATCAAAGTATCTCTCCTGTGTTTCTCTCTCTCCCCCTCACATCAAAGTATCTCTCCTGTGTTTCTCTCTCTCCCCCTCTCATCAAAGTATCTCTCCTGTGTTTCTCTCTCCCCTCACATCAAAGTATCTCTCCTGTGTTTCTCTCTCCCCTCACATCAAAGTATCTCTCCTGCGTTTCTCTCTCTCCCCTCACATCAAAGTATCTCTCCTGTGTTTCTCTCTCCCCTCACATCAAAGTATCTCTCCTGTGTTTCTCTCTCCCCTCACATCAAAGTATCTCTCCTGCGTTTCTCTCTCTCCCCTCACATCAAAGTATCTCTCCTGTGTTTCTGTCTCCCCTCACATCAAAGTATCTCTCCTGCGTTTCTCTCTCTCCCCTCACATCAAAGTATCTCTCCTGTGTTTCTCTCTCTCCCCCTCACATCAAAGTATCTCTCCTGTGTTTCTCTCTCTCCCCTCACATCAAAGTATCTCTCCTGTGTTTCTCTCTCTCCCCCTCTCATCAAAGTATCTCTCCTGTGTTTCTCTCTCTCCCCTCACATCAAATTATCTCTCCTGTGTTTCTCTCTCTCCCCCTCACATCAAAGTATCTCTCCTGTGTTTCTCTCTCTCCCCTCACATCAAAGTATCTCTCCTGTGTTTCTCTCTCTCCCCTCACATCAAATTATCTCTCCTGTGTTTCTCTCTCTCCCCTCACATCAAAGTATCTCTCCTGTGTTTCTCTCTCTCCCCCTCACATCAAAGTATCTCTCCTGTGTTTCTCTCCCCCTCTCATCAAAGTATCTCTCCTGTGTTTCTCTCTCTCCCCCTCTCATCAAAGTATCTCTCCTGTGTTTCTCTCTCTCCCCTCACATCAAAGTATCTCTCCTGCGTTTCTCTCCCCCCCTCACATCAAAGTATCTCTCCTGTGTTTCTCTCTCTCCCCTCTCATCAAAGTATCTCTCCTGTGTTTCTCTCTCTCCCCTCACATCAAAGTATCTCTCCTGTGTTTCTCTCTCTCCCCTCACATCAAAGTATCTCTCCTGTGTTTCTCTCTCTCCCCTCTCATCAAAGTATCTCTCCTGTGTTTCTCTCTCTCCCCCTCACATCAAAGTATCTCTCCTGTGTTTCTCTCTCTCCCCTCACATCAAAGTATCTCTCCTGTGTTTCTCTCTCTCCCCTCACATCAAAGTATCTCTCCTGTGTTTCTCTCTCTCCACCTCTCATCAAAGTATCTCTCCTGATTTTCTCTCTCTCCCCTCACATCAAAGTATCTCTCCTGTGTTTCTCTCTCTCCCCTCTCATCAAAGTATCTCTCCTGTGTTTCTCTCTCTCCCCTCACATCAAAGTATCTCTCCTGTGTTTCTCTCTCTCCCCCTCTCATCAAAGTATCTCTCCTGCGTTTCTCTCCCCCCCTCACATCAAAGTATCTCTCCTGTGTTTCTCTCTCTCCCCCTCTCATCAAAGTATCTCTCCTGTGTTTCTCTCTCTCCCCTCACATCAAAGTATCTCTCCTGTGTTTCTCTCTCTCCCCCTCACATCAAAGTATCTCTCCTGTGTTTCTCTCTCTCCCCTCACATCAAAGTATCTCTCCTGTGTTTCTCTCTCTCCCCCTCTCATCAAAGTATCTCTCCTGCGTTTCTCTCCCCCCCTCACATCAAAGTATCTCTCCTGTGTTTCTCTCTCTCCCCCTCTCATCAAAGTATCTCTCCTGCGTTTCTCTCCCCCCCTCACATCAAAGTATCTCTCCTGCGTTTCTCTCTCTCCCCCTCTCTGTTGCAGTGCAGTGGAGGTACTGCCTCCACTGTTTATGGTAAAAACAGATTGTACGTGGGCCCCTGCATATGTGTGTGTGTGTGTGTGTGTGTGTGTGTGTGTGTGTGTGTGTGTGTGTGTGTGTGTGTGTGTGTGTGTGCATGTGTTTAAAACCCGTTGCAAAGCCATTACATGGTCACTGATGGTGGTGGAAATATTGATTTGCAGCCATTGCTAGAGAGGAAAGGTACCAGTACATCACGCTCTCGTCACTGCAGCATGGCCTAATTGAAAGTGATGTATTGCCTATTAATCCATACACAAACCCATTGCTATGAAAGTAGCCTCACTGAATTGTCCCCAACCCCATTCGTGCCAGACTAAGTAATACAATGAGACCCACGGCCCGCTGGAGTCACACAGTACAGTATGGGCTTTTAACATTATGTAACCATGTGGTCAATAGCGGCATAGCAGGAATATCTGATCAAAACACATTATCTGCATGGTGGAGCATTCAAGAACACTTTGCGGTTCTGGCCGCGTGTCCGATCTCGCTTTCCTGCGGTTTTTCAGAACAAGAAATCCTTTGGCTGATTGGGGCAGAGTGTGTGACACATCACGGGGTTAGCCAGAGGTAGCGGTGACATAACAGCTTATTGTGAGGAATGGCATGCAACAACAGTAGCCCGGCGTGCGGGCCTGAATAGCAGTTCAAAGGCGTTAAAGAGTTCAACACCGCAAGGTATTCCATTGTAACTTGACCTCTCTGCGGTGGGAGGACCTGAGAGGTATTTGGACACTGGAATCCTCCGCAGCAGCAGGAATCCACTGCACCTACAGGGGCTCTCATGTTCAATTCCCATCCTGCTTCTTCTACTTTAGCAGAAAACATTCCTGTGAGTCACCGCACACTGAGCCACCTGGATCTGGATTCTTACACAATGCATGCTGAGCCACCTGGATCTGGATTCTTACACAACGCACGCTGAGCCACCTGGATCTGGATTCTTACACAACGCACGCTGAGCCACCTGGACCTGGATTCTTACACAATGCACGCTGAGCCACCTGGATCTGGATTCTTACACAACGCACGCTGAGCCACCTGGACCTGGATTCTTACACAATGCACGCTGAGCCACCTGGACCTGGATTCTTACACAACGCATGCTGACCCACCTGGACCTGGATTCTTACACAATGCACGCTGACCCACCTGGACCTGGATTCTTACACAACGCACGCTGAGCCACCTGGACCTGGATTCTTACACAATGCACGCTGAGCCACCTGGACCTGGATTCTTACACAACGCATGCTGACCCACCTGGACCTGGATTCTTACACAATGCATGCTGACCCACCTGGACCTGGATTCTTACACAATGCATGCTGACCCACCTGGACCTGGATTCTTACACAATGCATGCTGACCCACCTGGACCTGGATTCTTACACAATGCACGCTGACCCACCTGGACCTGGATTCTTACACAATGCATGCTGACCTACCTGGACCTGGATTCTTACACAATGCACGCTGACCCACCTGGACCTGGATTCTTACACAATGCATGCTGAGCCACCTGGACCTGGATTCGGACTGAGCGCTCCGCCATGGGCCTTCATCACTGCGAAAAAGGTGTAGAAAGTGGATTTACGTGACAATATTTCCGATACGTTGCCGTGCTCTCAGCGACTATATTTGTCATTCCGGCGGCAAAGATTCCTCTAGCGCTCTCCCATTTCATATCCATTTATTTTCCTCGACATTCCAATACTTGCCTTTCTCTTCTTCTTTGGCTTGCCAAATGCTTAGAAAGGAAATACCTATCCTCAGTAACATTACTTATATTTTCATTCTCCTACTGTGCTGCCTACAGTCCTCTCTGCTTGGTACTGTAGTTGAGAGTGTACTCTGTGGGCTCGAGCAAACCCAAGTTTGTTCTATTTATACTGTGCAGAGTGGTTAGCTCTGGGTTCGGTGCTCCAGGCCCTCTGGGCAGAGGGAGGAGGGGGTGAGGTGGGGGGGCTGGCTTATCCAGCCAGCCTCCCCACTGCCAAGCAGCACCAGGCCAGCAGGACCAGCCAGCCCCTCTCCCTGCCCACTGGCCAAACTCCTGACCACATGCAGCTGGACGGAGAGATGGAGGGGATGGACGCAATGGACAGGAGGGAGGGACAGGAGAACGGAAGGGGAGCTTGACAGGCAAGCATGTGCTGCATATGGACAAAGGTGCGGGACAAGGGGGTGCGTACATGTATGTGTGCATGGATGGATTTGTGCCAGAGATGTGACCAAGTCAGCTTTGCTCCAGTCTCAAGTCAAGTCTAATTATTGAGGCACACATCTCAAGTCAAGTCCCAAGTCTAAATGCAGAACAGCAAGTCAAGTCAGAACAAATCAAGAGTCCATCAATTGAATATCTTAAAATATCTCAGACTTTTCAATGTAAAATGTTTTCAGGGGATAGAAACTTTTTTTTTAAGAATATTTTTTATTGCAAAAACAAGCTGCAATTGTACATAGTAACTAGTCAAACAATCATATATTTTTTATAACTAGTCAAACAATGCAGGATGAGTTTCTTGGCAACGATTGTCCCCTGTGTCAGAGACTGTTGCACAGCCGTGGGGAAGTCCAAAGAGGACTCTGAGCAGCCGAAAATGGCAAGTTATTCCTCTGGCTGAAGAGTTATTTTGTAGGCCTTAGAGTACCAGTCAAATACCCTGGCCCAGAATCTCAGTCAGTGAAGGGCAGGACCAGAAAGCATGAGACAGAGTGCTCTCCGACACACGACACCTGACACATAGTGGTGAGACAGATGGATAAATCCTGTGCAACTTATGGTTAGAATAGTGAAGACGGTGAGTGACCTTAAATTGGATCAGTTGGTGTCTACTATTAACTGAGCAGAGTTGTATCACAGACAGACTCCTATCCCATAGTATCAGATAATTCAATGTCAACTTCTCCCTGCCATGTTTCTCTAATCCTCTCAGTAGAGGCTGTGATGCAGTTGTCAAACAGATCTACAAATCTAGAAGTGAGATGCTTGGAGTGAGGAGGGTCTAGCAATACATCGAAAAAAGCATGTTCATTTGGAAGCACTTCAAAAGTGTGAATTCTATCGGACATAATTTCTGAGTTGCAGGAATCTGAGCCAGTTCGTGCCGGGCAACTCAAACTTCCTCTTCAGTAGATCAAATGATGCAAAATGACCATCTATGTATAAGTCTTTAATGGAAACTAGCCCCTTCTCTCATTAGCTGGGACCTCAACATTACCTGGGACCTCAGATTGCAGAAGAGCAATTTGGCTTTATGCCCGGCAATGTAATGACAGATGCCATCTTAGCTGTCAGAAATATCATCCAGAAAGTGGCAAAAAAGCTAGATGATGAAGAACTGTGGCTTCTTTTTGTGGACTACTCTAAGGCTTTTGATTCTGTCTTTCATGACACCCTGTGGAAGACTCAGAGTTTGGCGTCCCACAACACCTGATTTTGATAGTTAAGAAGCTATTGTCATATTATGACAATGCCACTGGAGTGGTCCGAGTACAAGGTCAAAGGACAGAGCCTTTCCATTTTGAAAAGGGAGTCAGACAAGGCTGTTTGATCTCGCTGATCCTTTTCAATACAATTGGGGAAAGGATCATGAGAGAGGTGGAGATCAATCTTCTGGAGCGAAGTGGGAAGGGTATCGGATGACGAGCTGTCTGGAACATTCGTTATGCCGATGACACAACCCTGATCGCAAATAACAAGGAGGAAATCACAACCATGGCAAACCATCTCAGGCAATCGAGCTTGGAAATGGGTCTTCACATCAACAACTTGAAGACTTCTATCATGAATGTGCATGGGAATGGAAATGTGAAAATCCAGGGTGATGAACTTGAAAATGTGAAAAAGTTTCACCCCTGAAGGAGACATCAAGATAAGAATAGGAGAGCCCAGGAGCATTGCAGCAAACCTAACAGAAGTGTGGAAATCACAAGATCTAAGCCTGAAGTTCAAAGGGAAGCTAGCGAAAGGGCTGACGTCAGGCGCGGACTGCATAATCGGGCACGTCGGGCAAATGCCCGGTGGCCTGGCCTGGCCTGGCCTGGCCTGCAAAAAAAAAAAAAAAAAAAAAAAATTTGCAGGCCAGGCCAGGCCAGGCCACTCACTGAAAAGCAGGCCAGGCGCCGCCTACTGGTGTACTAGTGGTTTTATTACTTTATTCAGGGGTAAAGTGGGTGCATCTCATTGTAAAATTGGACTCGGCCCAAATTGGGCTTCAAACAGCCCAAATTGGGCTTCAAACGGCCCAAATCTGGCTTCAAACGGCCCAAATTGGGCTTCAAACGGCCCAAATCTGGCTTCAAACGACCCAAATTCAGCTTCAAATGGCCCAAATTGGGTTTCAAACAGCCCAAATTTTTCGCCGCCGCCCTTCGGACGCCAGCACGCGCGTCCACCCATATCGGCCTGGCCTGCTTGGTATCTAATGCCCGGCCTGAATTATAATCCCAGTCCGCCCCTGGCTGACATGGAGCGTCGCACTGTATGGATGTGAAAGTTGGACCTTAAGGAAGGCAGAGGAAAGGATGATTGAGGTCTTGGAGCTGTAGCTGTGGAGACGAGTACTGAGAGTCAAGAAAGATGGGGAGGTTCTGACACAGATAGAGGAATCTGGGAAGTGAAATCATCTGAATAATAATACATACAATAATACATACAATTTATATAGTGCTTTTCCAGAACTGAAAGCACTTTACAACATAATAAACAGTAGAGTTAAAAACCATTAAGACGAAGGAATTAGGATATATATAAAAGAGCAATGAGGGCAAAACAATAAAACATTTATAAATGATAAGCTTCTCTAAAAAGGTGGGTTTTGAGAAGGGACTTAAAGGAGTCTACACTATCCGCTGCCCTGATTGCGGGAGGAAGAGTGTTCCAGATACGAGGAGCAGCGGAGGAGAAGGCCCTGAGAGTTATTCCTCTCCACAAAAAGGGAAACAAACTGGAACCGGGAAACTACAGACCCATTTCCATCCTGAGTGTCCTTTCTAAAGTCATTGAGAGGCTTGTCTATGAGCAAATCGACAAGTATATCTCCACTAATAACCTTATGTACAAGTTCCAGTCTGGTTTCAGGAGGTCCCACTCCACAGACACCTGCCTGCTGTTCCTCACAGATTACATCCGGAAAGAGGTAGACGAGGGAAAGTTCTGTGGAATGGTAATGTTAGACCTCCAGAAGGCATTTGATTCAGTGGACCATGACATCCTGTTAATGAAGCTTAGGGCTCTAGGCTTCAGTGAGGTAGCTCTGAAATTCATTGGTTCCTACCTAACAGGGAGACAACAGGTGGTAGATATAAATGGAGTACTCTCCAGTCCTCGGACAGTAGAGTGCGGGGTCCCTCAAGGGAGTGTATTGGGTCCGCTCCTCTTCCTCCTGTATATTAATGACCTGAAAGCAGCTTGCTCATGTGACCTTTTTTTATACGCGGATGACTCCGCCTTACTAGTGTCTCATAAAGATAAACAAGTGGTTGAGCAGACTTTGAGTGCAGAACTAGAGAAGGTTAGTGACTGGCTAGGGTACAACAAGCTGTCCCTCCATGTGGGGAAGACTGAGACCATCTTATTTGGGTCAAAGGTCAGGCTCAGAAAATCGCCAGGTTTTAGCGTTAAAATAGGAGATATTGTTCTCACCGACAAGGAATCAGTGAAATATCTCGGTTGTGTCCTGGAAAACAGCTTATCAGGGGAAAGCATGGCTCAACAAGTACTTTGGAAGATCAACAACAGGACTAGATACCTAGCCAGAATCTCCCGGTTTATAGATCAGTCCGCGATGAAAATACTTGCTGGAGCACTTATACAGTGTCACTATGACTATGCGTGTGGCTCCTGGTTCAACAGCGCCCCCAAAAGTCTGAAAATAAAACTACAGACATCACAAAACAAGCTAGTCAGGGTAATACTAAGGCTACCTGCCCGCATCACATTTTAAGAGCATGAGATGGCTAAAGGTGGAAGACAGAGTCAACCAAATAAGGATGTGCCTAGTTCACCGAATTGTGCACGGGGTAGTGCCAGTGTACTTCAATGACTACTTCAACCGTGTCAGGGACACCCATACTTATTCAACTAGACGTAGCTCAACTGACTTTGTGCCAGTCAGATTCAGGAGTTGTATGGGGAAGGAGTCATTTTTATATTCTGCAGCTGTCTTTTGGAACAGTCTGCCCAGTGACCTGAAAATAGTGAACAGTGCTGATAGATTCAAGTCCAGCCTAAAGACATGGCTCAAAAGGGACTATAATTAGCCTAGATATTCAGTTTTAAGGCACTTTTACATGTTTTTATGTGTCTTATGTTATGTCTGTGATGTATGTGATGTGTTGTGATCTTTACGATGTCTGTACGATACATGTTTGAACACTTCGTTCCCCCACCCCCCTACAAGGACCACAATGGAAATAAGCTCTGAGCTTTTTTGTGTCTATCCTTGGCAGTATCCCAGACTGTGCTTCTGTCACATGTGTTAGGATGATGTCATCATTCCTACTGTGATATCATCATTCCTACTATGATGTTGTCGTTCCTACTATGATGTCATGGATCACTGATGACGTCGCAGACGGTGATGATGTCATGATTCATAAGTGTCTCAATCATGCCTTTTGGGTGGTGATGTCATAACACAGGTGATGTCATATTCGGGATCTATAAAGGCCCGTTTCTGCAGGTCCTCTCTAGTGGTTCATAAACTAATATCACGTCAACCTCTGCAACCGTTCCCAACCTCGAACCTTGCAGACCCAGCTATCAAGTCCCACACTTCCCTACTCATCGAGACTTCAGTTACCAAGAGTGTCTTGACCATCAACTACCCGCGAATAGATCCACATGTCTAACACCAATCCTGACAGTATGAACCACTCTGAAATGGATTTAGCGGGTACCCCAATCAAGGAGGAAGGTTCCGAGAGGCCAGCTACCCGGCCGGCCGCTTCAGCCGACCCACCAGGCGGTCAGCTGGATATCTCCACTCTTCCTGATATCTCCACTCATCCTATCACGTTCGGAGACTTGCAGGCATTTCAGCGAGACCAGTCCTCTATTCTGCGAGACCTTTTACTTGAGCTGATTGCCCAGCAAAAAGCAATCCAGGCTCAGGCTTCCAAGGCCGATGATCGGCACGCCCTCCTGCTTAGCACAATCCAGAATCTGGCTTCCACTGCCCAGGATCGGTGCGCCCTCCTGGTTAACCGGCTAGATCGTCTCGACGGACTGAATCCTCCTGAGGGTGTCATTCCGCAGCCTTCCGCTCCTCCTGCCCCGGCTTCCGAGCGCACTGTCGTTCCGGAGGTTTCCAGACCTGCTACCCCCCCAGCTACAGCGGCCGTTGCTTCTAGCCCTGCCGCTCGGCCGCCTCCAGCTCCTAAGCGCATACTCTGGGGGGGAGTTAGTGTCACCCCAGAGCAGGGACAGCTACATTTGAGTCCCAGCAGCCATCTGTACCGTGATCCGACCGGCAGGGTTCGCGTCACACCAGAGGAGAGGCAGCGCCGTTTGGACACCCGGAGCTGCCGGTACTGTGGTCGAGCCGGCCATCACCTCTCCTCCTGCTCCCGGCGTCCAGTAGGTGGGTCCACCACTCGCCGGCCTGTGAGACTCTCAGCGGGTCAAGGCTCTAGGAGTCCAGCCCCGAGGCCCGTACGGTTGGGCAGCGTTCCCTGCAGGACCCAGGAGTGGCAGTGTGTCTCCAAGAGGGTTAAGGAGTTGGAGAGGACTGTCGATCGTCTCATTGAGAAGTTCAATCACTGCCTGCAGATCAGCTCCGTCCCCCCGCAGGGGGCCTCCGAGTCTGCTGGCCCTGAGGCACAACCTGTGGACCTTCCCCTCGCCGAGTCTGAACCCGTACCTCAGCAGCAGCCAATTCCAGTTCTTGACCCACACGTAGGTTCCAGCTTGATGCTGGGAGGTCCCCGTCATGTCGTCAGCCTTCGGTCAGGAGCAAAGAAGAGGCGTTCGAAGAAGGAGACGGTGGGTGTCCTGCCCAAACTACAGGTCGGGAGGGCAGGCCTCGCTGAGTCAGAGCCCCCTGTGGCTCTGCCTTCGGAGACGGCGGCATTGGTTGGGGCTCAGCCTTTGGATTGTGCGGAGCCTTCTGGAGCCCCGCTCTCTGAGCTTGCGACACCCCCCCCTGCAGTCCCTTTGGCTCCTTCCAAGTTTGGAGCGTCCTCTGAGACTCCACCTTCGGAGCCCGCAGAGTTTGAAGTGTTGCGTCAGAGGCACAGTTCTTGGTGGGGGCCGCCGGACCGTGACATTGACCCTTTTGATGGTCTCCAGCCTCCCATGTTTGGATCGTGCCCCGGGGGATGGCCGACTCCAGAGGATCCACCGGAGCCTGTAGAATTTCTGTCTACGTGTCGGTCTATCTATGGCTTCGATATCCAGTATTAGGGAGGAGCACCTCCACTGTCTTACACCCCCTTTGGGGTCTGACCACCTGCATCTAACCACCTGCTGAAGAGCACCTCACTCTCCTACACCCCCTTTGGGGTCTAACCACCTGCATCTAACCTCCTGCTGAGGAGCCCCTCCACCAGAACCTGCGGATTTTCTGTTCTCCAGATGCCATCCTTGATGGCCTCATTGGACGCCAGGTGGCGTCCGTAGAGGGGAGGGTACTGTTAGGATGATGTCATCATTCCTACTGTGATATCATCATTCCTACTATGATGTTGTCGTTCCTACTATGATGTCATGGATCACTGATGACGTCGCAGACGGTGATGATGTCATGATTCATAAGTGTCTCAATCATGCCTTTCGGGTGGTGATGTCATAACACAGGTGATGTCATATTCGGGATCTATAAAGGCCCGTTTCTGCAGGTCCTCTCTAGTGGTTCATAAACTAATATCACGTCAACCTCTGCAACCGTTCCCAACCTCGAACCTTGCAGACCCAGCTATCAAGTTCCACACTTCCCTACTCATCGAGACTTCAGTTACCAAGAGTGTCTTGGCCATCAACTACCCGCGAATAGATCCACATGTCTAACACCAATCCTGACAACATGTTATTTATATATTGTCAAATAAAGTCATTCATTCATTCATTCATCCGGTCTCCCACAGTGCGTAGCCTTGTCTTGGGGAGAGCCAGAAGACCAAGGCTGGAGGAACGGAGGGAACAAGTAGGACAGTGAAAGGGGAGGAGTTCAGAGAGGTAGTTTGGAGCAGGGTCGTGCAGGGATTTGAAGGTGATAAGCATAAATGTATAGGTTATCCTGTATGGTATGGGAAGCCAGTGAAGATCCCTGAGGACTGGGGTGATATGTTGACGGAAAGGGGTGGAGCACAGGAGACAAGCAGCAGAGTTCTGTACCAGTTGCAGTTTATTGAGGAGACGTGAGGGGAGGCCAGTGAGGAGTGCATTGCAATAGTCCAAACGTGAGGTAACAAAGGCATGGATAAGGCGTTGTGCATCGGCTGGGTTGAGGTATGGGCGGATCCATGCTATGTTTCGCAGGTGGAAAAAGGCAGACTGTCTGGTTTTATTGATGAAGGGTTTGAAGGAGAGTTTTGAGTCCAGGGTGACACCAAAGTTCTTGACTTGCAAGGAGGGGGAGACGGTCAGATCAGCAATGGGGAGGGTGAGGTTATGAACTGTGTTGGTTGTAGATGTTGGGGAGATGATGATGACTTCGGTTTTGTCCGTGTTGAGTTTCAAAAAACTACTGTCCATCCAGGATTTAATGTCCAGCAGGCAGTTGTTAAGTGACACCAGTGGAGTTGCAATGTCAGATGAGGTGTGAATATAGATCTGTCTGTCGTCTGCGTATCTTAATTGAGTTTATAGTTACAGTTTTCTATACTTTGTTTAAGTCTTAAAATAAAATCATCAAAATTCAACTAAAATATTAGTTTCGGATCTCTGGGTATGGTCAAGCCAGAGAGGCATAAGATCACTCTTCCAGTTAATTGTGTATCTGGACAGCTTACCGAAGGAGGTGGATCATTCTAGAAGAGGGGGGATCGATTTTTCTGAGTTATGTAGGTATAGTATTACATCATCGGCATACAAACTAATATGCTTTTCAATACCACCGACCTCCAGGCCTGTAAGGCTTGGGTGGCTACGTATTGTGATAAACCTCCTTTAAGGATGCTATATTAACTGGGTAGGCTATAAAGCACTGCTGCCACCACCTTTGTTTATCCGGATGGTCCGGTGTCAGATGCCTGAGAACAACACACACTTACAACGACGTAAGAAGAATATATCATTTATTTCGGACAAGATAAGGACAGCATGGGACCCCACATTGAGAACTGGCCCACCTAAAACATTCCCCCTCAGACAGGTCAGCCCCCCCCAGTATACCAGCCCTCCCTCCACAGCAAATCACAGCAAGCCCTTTAAACTAGTATGGCAGTAAACCTGCGATCACACATTGCTTAATGCAAATAGACCAGGTGTAATCACCTAGGATTTCACCCTTCTGAGAGGCACACTTTAAGTCACACAGGAGTTCACCCTTCTGAGAGGCACACTTTAAGTCACACAGGAGTTCACCCTTCTGAGAGGCACACTTTAAGTCACACAGGAGTTCACCCTTCTGAGAGGCACACTTTAAGTCACACAGGAGTTCACCCTTCTGAGAGGCACACTTTAAGTCACACAGGAGTTCACCCTTCTGAGAGGCACACAGGAGTTCACCCTACACATAGGCTATAGGCCCGCTTTAATTCACACTCAGAGGCGCGCACAGACTAGCCAGGGCGGGACAGACCTGTAATTCTCCAATGCCTATAGCTAACTTCCCCCAGTCCCCCCGGTTCTCCATATGCTGTCAAATAAGAAGTGTTTAAAATCAACAAAGTAAACTTAAACAGACATGGACAATAACAAACAAAACTAAACATAAAACAATAATAATTGTCCTAGTTAAAAGACCACTTAACTGGCCATGTCGTTGCGACCCTCCCCCGGGGTCTGGGCTTGTGGCGCTGATCCAACACGGCTCATGTGTAGCGAGAGCCCGTGGGGGAACCGTTGGTCCAGCGCTGAGACGAGGAGGCGGCCGACAGCGTATCAGACGCCCCACACCAGAGCTGGGAAGCTGGAGAGAGCACTCCTAATTTCCCCAAGCCTAACCTCGGCCCTAACACTGGAAACACTATGCCTGCCTATAAGTCTTCACCGCGGCAACTCTACACAGTCACGCACGGCACCCCCCTCCCGTGAGTGCAGTGACCATTTAAGCAGTTCAGTCACACAGACGGCTTGACCGGACAAACTTGTCCCGACCAGCTTGAGCTCCGCTCCCCAGAATAAAGTGTCTCTCACTCGGCTCTCCTTTAACTGTTCCCCATTCCCCCAATCAAGTCCGGCTGAGGATCATTAACGCAGAGTCTCTGTCAGCGGAGGCACCGCAGCACAGGGGCAGCCGCAGGTGAAAGCTCTTAGTCTTTAATCAACTGTCAATCATCCCCCCCCCCCCCAGTCCAGTGGACACCCCAAGTCCACTACACTCTCCCCCCCTTTGGAGAGGACTCGCCCTCGAGTCACCTTGATGCCATATCGTAGTCCTGAGACCACGTGGGTGGCTTCCGTTGGCGTGCAGGGCGCATCCCCTGCGATGGCAACCCTCCAGCAGCTCCTTCTACTGGGGGGTGCAGTGACAGGCCTCCCCGACTCAGAGGTTGGGCTGAGGCATCGACCCTGGAACTGGGGCCTGGCAGGGGCTGAGACTCTATGCTGCCCCCGGATGGAGCACTTCCAGTCGCCTCCACAGTCTCGAGCAGTGGTGCGGCCGTGCTGTGGCTTCCCCTTTCTGATGACCCATGGGCTAGCAATCTCGCCCGGCTCCCTCCTGGCTCTGTCCGAACAGGCTGTGTACGCCGCTGATGGACCCAGGTTGAGCCGAAGGAGACCTCGGGGTGTTGGGGGAGGGATGGCTGTTGTGGGGGTAGGCCGCGTCTCTCCCGGGCACTGGATGTTTCTGACAGTGAACAGAGGAAAGGTTTGAGTCTGTTGAAATGCACAACTATGTCTGGCCCTCCCTCAACCAGCACGACATTATACAACACTTCGGTCACCCTTTCTAAAATCCTGTAGGGGCCCTTAAATCGCCTCTGTAACTTGGGGCACACCCCACGTTTCCTGGCTTTATTACGCATCCATACCAACTCCCCTTCTGAATAATACTGGAAATTGGCTCGAAAATCAAAAGCAGCTTTCTGGTGACTAGAGGCGTTTACTTGGTGCCTTTTAACTGCCCCTACCACAGTGGACAAGGTGTCTGCCAACCTGCTCACATACTCACTAGCAGAGGAGAAACTCTCCCTACCATCCAAGTTGAGCATGATGTCTATGGGCAAGACAACTTCCTGCCCAAACAGCACCTTGTATGGACTGAACCCTGTAGTTGCCTGAATGCTGCTACGGTAAGCCAACATAACATATGGCAAGAGTACATCCCAGTTGGTTTGGTTATCTTTTACAAACATAGTTAACATAGAGAGCAAGGTACGGTTGAACCTTTCAATAAGTCCGTCAGATTGAGGGTGGTAAGCGGAGGTTCGTGTCTTACTAATATTCAACAACTGACACATCTCTCTAAACAGGTTGGAGTCAAAATTTCGCCCCTGGTCAGTATGGATACTACGTGGGGCACCATACCGACAAACCCACTCCTCCACTAACACCTTGGCAATGGTATGGGCTTCCTGGTTAGGGAGGGGGAATGCCTCCATCCACTTTGAGAAATAATCCCCCACAACCAAAACATACTTATTTTTATTGACCGTTTCGGGCAATGGACCCAAAATGTCAAGAGCTACACGTTCATGAGGCCTCGAAGTGACTGAGGGCTGAAGGGGAGCACAGGGGGCTCGACCATGTGTTTTGCGGGAGGCACAGTCTACACAGTCCCTACACCATTGTCTCACATCCCTGAACCACCCCGGCCAGTAGAAACGGTCTTTGACTTTACCCTGGAGCTTCTGTACTCCTAAGTGACCCCCTGTGGCCGTGTTATGGAGCTGAGCTAAAACATGGGAGACCAGGGCCCTCGGGAGCACTACCTGTATCTGGGCAGCAGCATCCGAGTTGGCTGGTGGGACACGTACCAACCTCCCCCCTTCTACCTGTAGCTGCGCCCACACAGCCGCATATTTGTGTAAGGCAGAATCTCTAGGGAGTTCCACCTGCCCCCCCAACTCTTTGAGCTGAATCAGCTCCTGTATTTCCCCATCCTCCCTTTGAGCCTGAGCCAACTCATCAATTCCCCCCCCGTGACCTGACTTGGGGGCCTTCTCCTGCACAGCACCTATAATTGGACCTAGGCCGAACTCTTGGCCATGTTCACAAGACAGGGGTGGCTTATTTACAAATGCTGGAAGCCTAGAAAGGGCATCAGCATTGGCATGCAGTTTACCTGGGCGGTGTATGATTTTATATTGAAAGTTAGCCAATTGCTCTAGCCAACGAGCCTGCTGACCCTCAAGCCCCTGGAAATTATGAAGCCAACGTAAGGAATTATGGTCCGTCCTTAAAATAAACTCCCTCCCCAACAAATAATGCTTGAAGTATTTAGTAAATGCGACCATACTCAAAAGCTCTTTTTTTGTAGTGGCATACTTCCGTTCCTGTTTGGTCAGAGCCCGACTGGCATATGCTATAACGCGCTCAGCCCCATCTTCCTCTTGAGACAGCACAGCCCCAATCCCCACATCACTAGCGTCAGTGTCCAAAGTGAAAGGCTTGTGGGGGTCAGGGTATGCTAAGACTGGAGCAGTCATTAATCCAGTCTTAAGATGCTCAAAGGCCTGCTGACAAGACTCTGCCCATTTAAAACGTCTACCTTTCTCTGTTAGTTGGTGTAACGGCCGCGCAATCTCCGCAAACCCCCCCACAAATCGCCTGTAATAGGAGGCTAGCCCCACAAAGCTCCTCACCTCGGTCTGGTTCTTAGGGACCGGCCACTCCCGAATACATTGTATTTTTGCAGGGTCTACGCCGACCCCTTCGGCTGAGATTATATGGCCCAAATATTGAACTTGCGTTGCAAACAGATTACACTTTGAGGGCTTCACTTTAAGGTTTGCGTGGCCCAATTTAGAAAGAACCCCATCCAACCGCACCAAATGTTCCTGAAAGTTACGGCCAAACACGATTATATCATCTAAATAAACAAGACATGTGGACCACTGTAGGTCGGCCAAAACAAGGTCCATCAGTCTTTGGAAGGTGCCGGGGGAATTACACAATCCAAAACTGAGGACATTAAACTCAAACAGGCCTTGGCGGGTGATGAACGCAGTTTTGTGCCTATCTTTTGGGTCCACTTCAACTTGCCAGTATCCACTGGCTAAATCAAGAGTGGAAAACCAGCAAGCATCATGCAGACTGTCAAGGGCATCATCAATTCGGGGCAGGGGATATGCATCTTTCTGAGTTAGATCATTAAGTTTGCGGTAATCCACACAAAACCGCAGACCACCATCTCGTTTTCTGACCAGGACTACAGGGGCCGCCCACGGACTACACGAGGGCTGAATGATGTTATTTTCCTGCATCTGCTTAATGTGGTCCGCTACCTCCTTCTGTAAATGGAGGGGCACACGACGGGGGGGCAGTTTAACGGGCCTAGCATCACCAGTATCGATCTGGTGTAAGGTCAAATGAGTTCTGCCCAGATCTGTGTCTCCTGTACTAAACACAGGGAGATGTCGCTGCAACAGCTCATGGACAGACCTCATTTCCAAAGGCTCTAATCCTTTTTCCTTAAGCCCCAGCTTGGTCAAAAGGGCATCGACCGACCATGTTGGTGTGGCTTTCCCCTTACTGTCCCCGTCCAGCTCAGGACCTGTCTGCTCGACTTCTACATCAGTAAACAAGGTCCCCACCTTCATCCCTTTCTTTAAAAGGAGTGGCTCCTCGGTGACATTAATTACCCGCACTGGGACCACCCCATTTTCCACCCTGCAAATGACCCGGGCTACCAAAACATCACATTGACTGGTTAAAGAGGCAGCGGGCTCCAAAAAGCCCTCTGCATGCTCACAAAACCCATTCTGCACCACCCCCGAAATAATGGCTTCACTACGGGGGGGGATTGTGGTGTCAGACTGCACGGTAACCGGTTGGGGCTTAACAGAGTCTTCAGGGACCACTAATGGCAACACTTTCCCCATTATTCTACAGTTCTTCTCCCCAAAATCAATGACAGCGCCATATTTTGAGAGAAAGTCAAAGCCCAGGAGAATTTCTTTAGAAGGTATATCTGCAACAAGGAACTCTGCCACTAGGGCTAAGTGATCGAACTGGCAGACTGTCTGCCACCGTCCCATAACCCCCATTCCTCCCCCATTAGCGGCTGAAACATTTCCCGTATAACCCTCCAATTCTGACCCCCCGTTTGTAACGATTAACCAGATATGTTTAGGAATCACAGATAGAGCTGCTCCACTATCAACTAACACCATGGACTCCAACCCACCTATTTTAGCTGCCAGGAATCCCGAACCGCCAGTCCCACTTGAATAGGCCACAGTTGGTAGCGAGGGGGCGGGCATTGGGCCCGCTGTGCACACCCCCTCTAGTTTCCCTGTAAGTAGGGACAATCGCGACGTATATGACGGTTACAGCCACATTCCCAGCAACCCTCACTTCGCTCTCGTCCCCCCCAACCAGACCCCACAGCAGCGACTGGGGGGCGGCTAACAGGAGATGGTTTAGCGGGGGCCAGTTTGAGGGTGTCAACGGATGTTTGCAAGGCTTTCACCTCCTGACGCAGCCCTTCCACTACTCCCAGCAAACCCTCAATACGCTCATCATGTTTAGACTTTTCTAAAACTCCTCTAACCTTAGTGTCAGGTATAACCTGACTTTGTTCCAATGTTCTCAGGAGTTCCATCTCAGAGGCGAGATTTATAGCCGCCTCTAACGTAGGGGGTTTTGCACTACGAAGGTTAATGCGAAAATCACCAGATGCAAAATGGGTAATGAACTGATCTCTTGCCAGCAAATCTTGGGTATGAGAGTCAGCTGAGGGATAGGCTCTCATAACGAGCCTGCGCAGGTGGTTGCCAAATTCCCGAGGGGATTCATTATGTAGCCGGCGTCTTGATGAAAAACTAGCACGAGTCCAGTCCTCACTGTCATATGGCTCTAAACATCTAGTCATAGCCGCCTTTAACAGGGTGAAATCATTTTTAGCCTCTACTGAAAGGCCACTATAAATTTCCCGAGCACGGCCCGACAGCAGCAATGACATGAATTTTACTTTCAATGGCTCATTCCACCCATTTACATCTGCGGCAAGTTCGAACTGCTCCGCCCAATCAGACCATTCACGCCCGGTTCCAGTGAATGTTTCGGGCATGAAGATTGGGCGGGGAGTTGAGGGGTGACTATGCCCCACAGAGGCCGCAGACGCACCAGATGAACCGCTAGGGGGATCGGTACGTAAATCAGGGGCCGGTATGTTATTCTCAGAATCTGACATTTTTATCTGTTATTATCTCTAACAGAAATAAAGAAAAACAAAAGCTATTTCCACGTTAAGCTTCTATTTTTTTTAGGTTAAATCCCACCGCTGCCACCAGTGTGATAAACCTCCTTTAAGGATGCTATATTAACTGGGTAGGCTATAAAGCACTGCTGCCACCACCTTTGTTTATCCGGATGGTCCGGTGTCAGATGCCTGAGAACAACACACACTTACAACGACGTAAGAAGAATATATCATTTATTTCGGACAAGATAAGGACAGCATGGGACCCCACATTGAGAACTGGCCCACCTAAAACATTCCCCCCTCAGACAGGTCAGCCCCCCCAGTATACCAGCCCTCCCTCCACAGCAAATCACAGCAAGCCCTTTAAACTAGTATGGCAGTAAACCTGCGATCACACATTGCTTAATGCAAATAGACCAGGTGTAATCACCTAGGATTTCACCCTTCTGAGAGGCACACTTTAAGTCACACAGGAGTTCACCCTTCTGAGAGGCACACTTTAAGTCACACAGGAGTTCACCCTTCTGAGAGGCACACTTTAAGTCACACAGGAGTTCACCCTTCTGAGAGGCACACTTTAAGTCACACAGGAGTTCACCCTTCTGAGAGGCACACTTTAAGTCACACAGGAGTTCACCCTTCTGAGAGGCACACAGGAGTTCACCCTACACATAGGCTATAGGCCCGCTTTAATTCACACTCAGAGGCGCGCACAGACTAGCCAGGGCGGGACAGACCTGTAATTCTCCAATGCCTATAGCTAACTTCCCCCAGTCCCCCCGGTTCTCCATATGCTGTCAAATAAGAAGTGTTTAAAATCAACAAAGTAAACTTAAACAGACATGGACAATAACAAACAAAACTAAACATAAAACAATAATAATTGTCCTAGTTAAAAGACCACTTAACTGGCCATGTCGTTGCGACCCTCCCCCGGGGTCTGGGCTTGTGGCGCTGATCCAACACGGCTCATGTGTAGCGAGAGCCCGTGGGGGAACCGTTGGTCCAGCGCTGAGACGAGGAGGCGGCCGACAGCGTATCAGACGCCCCACACCAGAGCTGGGAAGCTGGAGAGAGCACTCCTAATTTCCCCAAGCCTAACCTCGGCCCTAACACTGGAAACACTATGCCTGCCTATAAGTCTTCACCGCGGCAACTCTACACAGTCACGCACGGCACCCCCCTCCCGTGAGTGCAGTGACCATTTAAGCAGTTCAGTCACACAGACGGCTTGACCGGACAAACTTGTCCCGACCAGCTTGAGCTCCGCTCCCCAGAATAAAGTGTCTCTCACTCGGCTCTCCTTTAACTGTTCCCCATTCCCCCAATCAAGTCCGGCTGAGGATCATTAACGCAGAGTCTCTGTCAGCGGAGGCACCGCAGCACAGGGGCAGCCGCAGGTGAAAGCTCTTAGTCTTTAATCAACTGTCAATCATCCCCCCCCCCCCAGTCCAGTGGACACCCCAAGTCCACTACAGTATTTATTGGGCGAGGGGCTCGCAACAGTGAAGAGGGCCGGCGAAAGAGGGCAACCCGGCTGGACCAAGCGAAGTAGTGGAAATCTGGTTGACTTGTCACCGTTGGTTATAACTGAACATGTTGGACTAGCAAGCTTTACCCAGGATATAAATGATTTGCAAAACCAGAATCTGTGCAGTGACTCGAACATACAGTATAGGGCCACTGAACCTGATCAAATGCCTTCTGTGCGTCGAGTGGTAAAATGGCTGCACCGCTGGTTTTACTATGAGCTGTGTATATGGTGTTAAGGCGATTGACATTGGAAAAGGAAAGCCTGTTTGGGATGAACCCTGTCTGGTCAGGATGAATGATGGATGACAAATGTTTATTTAGCTGGGTAGCTAGCGTTTTGGTGATTATCTTTCTGTCAAAATTCTGGAGCGCTATGGGTCTGTAGCTGCTGGACGGGTCTACTTCCTCTTTACTCCTTTTAAAATAAGGGAAATGTTAGCTTCATACAGTGTTTTAGGCAAGGCATTGTCCTTCTTAGAGCAGGATGGCATTCTGAGGAGGAGTGGGGCAAGAATGTCAGCATTTCTTGTAGAATTCGGCGCCAAATCCATCCGGCCCAGCCGCTTTGCCTGAGCAGAATGATTTAATGGCAGAAGTGATTTCTTCCAGTGTGAAATCAGAATCTAAGTCCTCCCTGGCAGCATCGCCAAGTTTGGGTGTTTAAAGAGGATCAAAAAAGTCATTTCGATCAGACTGAGCAGCATCGTACTTAGATGAGTAGAGTTCACTGTAAAACTCTCTAAAACGATCATTATCTCTTTAGGGTTAGTCAGCAAGGTGCCCGTCTTTGATTTGATAGAGAGGATTGACCTGGAGGCTTAGGCGCTCTTGAGCTGCCGCGACAGGAGCCCCTCGGGCTTATCTCCCAATTAAAATGGCTTTTGTCTCAGCTTTAAGAGGAGAGTGTTTATTTGACCACCTAGGATGCAGTTGTACTCATATTTTATCTTCAGTATTTTATTATAGTCTTCAGAGGACCTGATATGCAGCTTCAAGGGCAGGGATAGAAACTTGATGGAATAGAAACTTGGTAAGAGCTTAATGAGTTTGATTTCTAGAATCAGTTTCAACTTCAATTAATTCAATCATTAGATAAAAAAATTTGAAAACAAAAGTCATCTTGCTTTATTTGTGTCAATGTTTTTTAAAAGAAGACAAAATCAATAAAAAAACAAATGACAAAAAAGGATGTCCTGTCCAAAAAAGATGAGCATGTCCTTGTCCGGTAATCTTAAAGTAATTCACACAAACACAAAATATTTTAGAAACCATTTGAAGTCATCAAATTACAAGTCAAAGTCGAATCCCAATTTAAATCACCAGAATCCAAGTCAAGTCAAGTCAAGTCTCACGTCTTGTCTTCATGCATCAAGTCTCAAGCAGTTAAATTGTCATGTGAGTCCTTACCTCTGACTTGTCCACTCACCCACACACTTCTTTTTACAGGAAGTGCAGTACAGCCAGCTTAAACGAGCAGCTTTACCAAAGATATTTCCAGAGAAATGCACACAAATGTCTGAAAAGAGAGAAAAATGAATGAAGAGAAATGGGACGGTATTATTTACACAGATGGTTCAGGGTGAATTCCAAGGGTCTAAGATGGAGAGGTTTGCTGATCTGCAATCAATGAAAAGTCTTGACATGATGTCCATTCTGCAATGATGGATGTAAAAATGTATCTTGCAATTTGTTTTTTCAAGCACACGCGCTATAAAAAGAGAAGGTATGCATAAACTTTTCCAGGCAAATTGGTTTGTGTACATGTCACTGATAGTTTTGGCAGTATTCTGATAAGCATTTATCAAGACCAAACTGTTATCAAGAGGCCATCAAAGAGAGCTATGTGATAACATAATATTTACTGACAAAGGAAATATGACTCTGGATAATCCTATGATTATGATGATTCGTTGGTTATTCCAGAGAAGAAATGCCAAGGGACTTTGTGAGATAAATGAAACAGTGTGGTCAGCACTGTACTATCAGTAATGTTATACAAGCACACTACTAATTTTGGTACTGCTGTGGTCTCGAAATACTGTCAACAAACATTCATTCATGCTGCCTTTCTATTTGCAGTGGAGTATTTCTCTTCGCAAGTTGGTTTCATCTCAATCTAAATAAACCCAATTATTTTTCTTTGATCAAGTTCCACCCTCCCACCCCCCCGATTCCCCCCTGTTTTCTCCCCAGTTGCAGCACTTGGCCAATTCTCTGTTAGGGTGTACCGGTGGTTGCTCCACCCCTCTGCCGATCTGGGGAGAGTTGTAGACTAGCACATGCTTCCTCTGACATGTGCAGTTGCCAGCCACTTCTTTTCACCTGACAATGAGGAGCTTCACCGGCAGGATGTAGCACGTGGGAGGATCACGCTATTCCCCCCAGTTCCCCTCCCACCCGAGTAGGCGCCCCGACCGAGCAGAGGAGGCACTAGTGCAGCGACCAGGACACATTTTGTCCAAGTGTCTGGTGTTACACCATATTTGGTGACCCATATCACATTCTGTGACCGGCAATGTTTTTTCGGTTGGTTAGGTACCGTTTAGACACGAGGAGTTAGATGGTTGGGATTAGGGTAAGAAAGAAGCAGGTCACAGAATCCGTCTTCCCACCTGCAGAAGAAACCAATTGTGCCAAATGTATGGACGCCCAACCAAGGCGGAGGTAACACGGGGGCTCGAACCTGCGCCCCTCGTGTTGGTAGGCAGGGAATGCTGCACTACGCGGGCGCCCAAATAACCAAAAAGATGATGAGCAATTGCTTGACAAGGACACTTTTGTGTTATGTGATATTTTAAAATATTACATTAGCAGTTCTCTTTCTACGCTGGATTGTATTTGACATTCAGATTGCCTCATGGAAACAGTACATCACATCCCGCCTGCAGTGCAAAAGAGCTCAGTTGAAGCACAGAGACAAACAACCCTAAACCATTCAAAGGCACATTGTATTTGTGCTTCTCCATTTCATATTTCCTTGATCATTCTCCATACTGAAAGAAAAACAAACATGCTCAAGGCCCCCCCCCCAAAAAAACCACGCTAAATGTCACCCTCTCCAAATGCATCCCAAAATCCATCCCAGAATATTCCTAGTCTTTTTGTCTGTGAGCCCACCCATAATGCGAACCAAGCGGCTGCCTAGGGCCCCGGGAGTTGGGGGGGCCCCCCAAATCTTTTTTTTTTTTTTTTTTTTTTTAAATAAACATAGGCTATAATATTATAGGCTGTGTGTGGTAGTTAAAACATAGGTTGACGTTTATTTATGTTTGTAGTTTAAACAAAAACATAAATACTGTAGGCTACATACAACACAAAAGGCTGATATTTACCTTTTGTCGCCACCTGGTGAGTAAATATATATGTAACTAAAACCATTAAAATTGACAACCGGTCCTGCATGTATCTACCGGTCCTTGGCACAAAAAAGGTTGGGAACCCCTGGTTTAACTGACCTGGCAACCCCTATGGCTGCTGGGTTCTACACGCTTGCTTGACACTGATAGGGCTACAAACGAGCGTCATTGTCATGTTTGTTTGTTTTAAATATTCTTCTAAATATGGCTAAAAGTCCAAAAACGTCAAATTTTCTTCGGCGCTGCCCTAGCGGGCAGCACCGAGAATCCCCTCCTTACAGCACCCCCTACTTAAAAGTACTTCCAGCGCGGATGCCCCCAAACCCCCGCCCCTGGGAGGGGGCCCCTGATCTATATCCTGCTTAGGGCCCCCAGATGGCTAGGGCCGGCCCTGTGTGAGACACAGTATTTCAGGAATGCAGACTAAAGGCCATTGTGCTTGGGCCTAGCTAGCATAACAGAGGACAGAAGCCTCAGAGAAAAGCACGTAACCAAAGCCCTAAAGAATTCCCTTGGACTCCACTACTGAGCAGAAAAGTGTGCGTTGGAGGGGAAGGGAGCAGCGCTGAAACCCTGCACTGTAAATAGCAGCGACTCCACCGCTGATGACTGCCTGAGATACACAGACACAGACACTCAGCACTTTGCTTTTGCCTGCTGGCTGTTCGGATGCAGCAGTGACGAAGATGAAGAGATGAAGAGACATAGCATAATTATGATGCTCATTCAAATTGATACCATCCATTATGTATCACCAACATCTCTGTACACACATCTCAGCTCAGTGGCCTTGTGGTTTGAGTGTCCGCCCTGAGACTGGGAGGTTGTGAGTTCGATCCCCGGCCGAGTCATACCAAAGACTATAAAAATGGGACCCATTTGCCTCCCTGCTTGGCACTCAGCATCAAAGGGTTGGAATTGGGGGGTTAGATCACCATATGATTCCCGAGCGCGGCACTGCTGCCGCTCACTGCTCCCCCAGGGGATGGGTCAAATGCGGAGAACAGATTTCGCACACTCAGGTGTGTGACAATCAGTGGGACTTGACATGACACTCAAATGCACAAAACACACACACACACACACACACACACACACCTGAAATCAGTGGTTGCCTGAACATATATTAAAGCTTTAAAAAAAACAACAGTAAAGCTACTTTGCTCTGCATGCAGGTTGTTGGCAACTCTTTTCCGAGGGAAGTAGCTGATTGCTCAAAAAGTCACTAGAAGTCACCATATACCATCATAATTGGCATATCAATTATTCTACAGTCCGGTCTTAGCAGAGGGAGTGGCAATGCTGTGTATGAGAAGTGCTGCGATCATACATTATTTTTGACCAAGCATTTAGCACAAGTACGATTGTTCCGACGGCCCATCATTCCGAAACGCCAACAGTCTGAAAACTCCATGGCAGCTCCATCCACAAGTGTAAAGCCTCGAGCGTAAGCTTGCTCTAATCATAACCCATGCCTCAACCCGAGTGCGTTACGTAGCCTGAATGACTACAACTCCAAATGTTACTTAGTTCTTTGCACTTTGCCTAGGTATCCTAGCTCATGCTCCTTTAAGTCCTTTGTTTTCATTTGTATAACATGTCTTATACCTTGCAAATGCAATACTGCTACCCATGCATATGCACTTAAAAATTATGCACTTTAATGCATACTGTATGCACTTTAATATTGTGCACTTTTAACTGGAACTAGGTGATTATCCAACGTATGTGTATTTG
>NC_139625.1:38499391-38576891 GCF_964638095.1 Poromitra crassiceps | reverse complement strand
TTGCCGATGATTTGGCCATCCTGTCTCCGAGCAGTACTGGTTTCCAACAGCTGCTGAATAACTGTTCTGACTATGGAGGTTGTTTTGATGTGAAATACAATACTAAAAAGAGTGTCACTATGATCTGCAGAACAAGAGGTGATAAGGATCTGTCTTTTCCTTATTTTTATCTGTCTGGGCAGGTGCTGGCCGTTTGCTGTAGAACTAAATATTTGGGTCATATTATTACTGATCAAATGAGTGATGATGATGACATGTACAGACAGCGGTGTGTACTGTATGCTCAAGCTAACATGCTGAGGAAAAAGTTTTATTTTTGCTCAGATGTTGTAAAGGTAAACCTGTTTAGAGCCTACTGTACTACTCTCTATACTGCCCCCCGTGGGTCAAGTTTAAGCAGGCTAGCATTTAAAAGCTCAAGGTTGCTTATACTGACTGCCTGAGGATCCTTCTTAGGAAGCCAAGGTGTTGCAGCACCAGTGAAATGTTGTAGTGAAACGCTGTAGAAGGCCCATCATTTCAAGATTGAATCTCAGAATTGGGCATTGAGAAGATATCTTATAGCATAATAAATGAGGTAGATAATTACAATGACAAGTGGGGAAGGTTTCTGCACTTTCATTCAACTTAAAGCTGGTATTGATGTTTGCTCTGACATGCGCCCTGTGGAGTGGAGTCTGTCATGGAGGTGGAGAACTGGATGTGGCAAGGACGCAGAGGGAGATGACGTGGACACACTTATTACATGGACTTTTCCGTTCTGGACTGTGTTGAGGACTACCGGTGGACAATGGCGCTGTATACTTTTTGTCATTGTTGCTGTCTTTCTGTTTGATGTTTTGTTTTGTTTCTCTTTCTCTTTTTTCTCCTGGTGATGCTATTGCATCAGACTGCATACTCTGACGCTGGGCACACCTTTTTGATTGATTGCCAGGCCGGTGCTGCGAGACAAAAGTGTCGGATGTTGGCAAAGACGACTGAAAAAACTGGTTTCTGTCCTTTGCTGTGGGAGCAGATGTTGTTTTTGCCTTTACGGTTTTAAAAGTTCTGAAATGTTTTTGGTCGAAGCGATGCAGACCCGGCCTTTATCTGTGCATGTATCAAAACCATATACCTTTTGCCTCAAACTCCAACTTTTAAGAGTTGATGAAGCAGTGCACGCAGAAACACACACACACACACACACACAGACACAAGCTTGTCTGTGTCTGTGTGTGTGTGTGTGTGTGTGTGTGTGTGTGTGTGCGTGCATGTGTGCACGTGTGAACATGTGTAATCTAACTACCCACCTTGGTGATGCTGTGACTCAACTGGTTTTTACCAAAACATGTGAGACACTTCTTAATTGTCACGTGACTTTACTGAGGCCCAGAGCAGAATAAAAAGGAAAGTAGTTGTGGGAAATGCATGCCAAATGAAGAATAAGGAGATGGGGAATAACTTTAGCAAGAGGAGGAATGCAGTTTGCAGGGCAGGACAGGTTGGCATGAATTTGAACTCAGAGAATGGTCTCACCAAAAAGAAAAGGCAGATTGTCTGACACTTGATTTGTTGTGAGCAAAAAATATCTTGCATCCGGATTTTTAAGTCTGTTTCTGTGCGTCTGTCCCATTCAATCTGGTTGGTCGCCTCCTTTGGGGTGAAACCACAGCTATGTCAGCTAAAGACAACACAAAGGCCAAAACAGGATATTAAAAAACAAGTCCGGTCCCGGGCCCTAGTCAGTGTTTTCTGCACAGACTTTTTGGTGAAAGTCAAGAGAACGGATTTAACTACACCGTGTAATTGTTCTGTAGAAAGTGGACTTGGCTGGTTCCTTCTTTGAGTTCATGGCCATTTAAGAAAAGGCTGCATTTATGCTGAATGGTACTGTATGAAGTATGCAAAGGTTGAGATTATATCCACTGACAACTTGTGACAGATCTGTGCTGATACTGGTTATTGCCATTGCCATCACTAGAAAAAATAATAATGATGATGATGATAATAATAATAATAATAATAATAATAATAATAATAATAATAATAATAATAATAATAATAATAATAATAATACGTTTCCAGTTCTTTCCCATCGTAAAGCATTAGGAAACAAAACAGAAGGTCACCTCTACGTTCACCTGATTTTCTGTTTTGTTCCTTGTCAGATTATCCTTGTTTCAAGTTGTTTGCCAGTTGCACTGTGAGTCATGAACAATACTGTACTTCCTTGATCAAACAAAAGTAGCAATCCCTCCTGTAGGGTTATTTCAGAAGCTGTATGCAGGAAGACATGTGACATGACCAACAGGCGGTGCACATGAATCCTCTGATGATACCATTGTGCAATTTTACAGATGTGTGTATAACAATACAGAGAAAAAGGAGCTTCTTGGATACTTGGAGCAAGTTTTAATTACGAAGTAAAGTACATGTCTACTGAAACAGTTAAACAAACCGGTTTACCATATGAAGATGTACTTGAAAGATGTACTTTACTTCGTAATTAAAACTTACTCCAAGTATCCAAGAAGCTCCCTTTTCTCTTTATTGTTATACTTTTGGCCTGCTGAACTTTCTTGTGCCACGTTTTTGATTTTTCCGTAATTTTACAGATGGCATTCTGTATGAGATGTTTGGTACCACTGGTAGGCTGTGCATGCTGTTCATAATGTGGGGCTGGCTCAGACATGGGCTACCATGTCTCTCTCAGATAATGACAGCCAGCACAACTCTAATCCCTCAAAGACTTTCCATGGAAAGCAACATTTCTTTTCCCAGCAGTGACAATAAGAATTGAGGCTTTGCACTTGCGCCACAAATCTCCCAGCACCCATGGCTGGTGCTGTCAAGGAGGTCCACTATTGGCATTGTACAGATACTAATAGCCAAATATAACAACCGGACAAGAATAGTCTCCTGTAGATATATATATTTCCAACACTAGTGGCTTGAGAAGAGATTGTATAGGGCAGGGGTCCCCAAACTTTTCCGTCCAAGTACCACTACAGTACGTACCGAACCAAATTTCCCAGGGACCACTTCCACTGCATATAGGAACCCCGCACCCTCCATAAAATAAAATTTGCTGATTTAACCATGCAATAGCAGCAGAAAGGCTAAATGACAATATAAGGCTACTAGCTGGTTCAAAACGGACACACACACACACACACACACACACACGTGACGCACACACACACACACACACACACACACACACACACACACACACACACACACACACACACACACACACACACACACACACACACACACACACAGCTGCCATAGGCTGTGAAAAAGAGGACCCCTTTGAAAAAAAAAATGTTTTTCCTCGCCAAAATTTTATCCTAACTTTGGGGTGTTATTTAGCTACCTTCCTGACAAACTAGTGTAGCCGGTGTGTTTCGTCTGCGTTGTGTTCTGGCTAGTAACGTGTGTGGCGACATTCATAAATCAGGAGCAAGAGGCAGAACTGGGTCTCAGGTTGTTTACTGTGTTACAAAACAAATAAAATGCTGGTTCCATAAAACTGTTACAAAAATAAACAAAAAGCAATAAATAATAGCGTTACTCAGGCGGAGATATCACCGGCACAACCATCTCGATCCATTCTCCCATCCAACTGTCCTTCTGGAGCTGTGCGCATGTCCACTAAGCGACGTCACCACTGGGGTGCGTTCACACGCCACAACAACAGAGCACTCAAACAAGACATTCACATACAAAACGAGGAAAATGGTGGTGTTTTGGTTAAATTCATAAGTGAACCAGATTAAACCCGTTACACTAGCATGATGTACAAATCAATTCCTTAGGTCTTCTAGTTTCATATGATACCAGAAACTTCAGTTTCAGAAAGTTAATGCTCAAAATTGTAATATTTCCCAAATATCACAATATTTCTGAAAATCGGCCCAATCCGGCTACTCCTCAGGGTTGGATTTGGATTTGGATTTGGATTTATTTGACAATTTACAAAAAGATATGCATACATCTTTGCCCAGCAAGAATACATACAATTAAAAAAATCATCGAGGTTAAAAACACAATAAAGCCAAAAGGCTTATTTCCATTGTGGACCTCTGGGGATAGGGAGAGGGGTGGGGTAGAGAGGGGAGAAGGAGTGGGGGGGGGGGGGGGGGGGTACATTAGGCAACATCCAGGACGGAGAGCTACTTTATAGCCCATGAACAAAACATACAAACAAATCACAAGACATATCACACTATTAACACCTGCCAGTGCATCCTCAATCAAATTAAATTTATCTTCCACCACATCTTGAGTTGATCAAATTATTACAGTAAATAAAAATAAAAAACCATCAGAAAGCAAATACCCATCGCCGCCTAGCCCACCTAATATATGTCTATCAGATAGAGGCAGTCACTAACCACTTTTTCAAGGAGGCCTTAAATCCTCTTTCTGTGGCCAGTTCTTTGCAAGAGGAGGGTAACTGGTTCCATAGCACTCCTGCTGTATACAAAAAGGAATTCTGCCCCATAGAACTCTTACATCTTTGTGGAATTATATTTGTATTGCTTCCTCTAGTGGAATAATTGTGAGTCTCACGCACCCAGCTAAAATAATTTAGCAGATAAGAGGGGACTGTAGCTTGCCTTATTCTAAAGGCCACCCCCAACTTGATCTGAGCTACTCTCTTTCCCACAGGTAACCAGTTCAGCCCTTCAAAGTGCGATGAGCTGAGATGTGTACGTGGGTTAAGTTTGAGCACTGTCCTAACCAGCTTATTTTGTGATGTCTGAAGTCTGTGCTTTATTTGTTGTGGTGAGCCACTATACCAGGAAGTGCATGCATAATCATAGTGGCACTGCACTAAGGCCTCAGCTAATGTTTTCAGAGTGTTTGGATTTAAAAACTGCGATTTTCTTGCTAGAAATTTACGTTTTTGGTTTATGTGGTTAATGGTTAATGTTAATATGGTTAATGTTAATGTTAATGTGTATATGTTAAAAAAAACACACACAAAAACTGGCGGACCACCAGGCGTGGTCCGCAGACCACAGTTTGGGAACCAATGGTATAGGGAATACATTTATTTTTCATGTTCATTCATGTTTTTTGTTGTTCAATGAAAGAATCTGTTAAAGTTCTACCCACAAATAGAGTCAATCTCATTTTTGCATAATAATAATGAATGTCTGCTTATGACAAAATGTTTATATTTATGTCTGTATATGACAAGGTAAATACAGTTAGTATAAATTACCTCAAAATGTCCTGGTTTATTCCTGTTAAGCCCCATTAATTCCTATAATATTCCTGTTAATTCCCATGGAAAGTTTCAAATGGACATTTTCCGTCCCTTTGCAATTCTATGTTCCCTGTGTGTGGTGAATTCTGTTGAGACAGTTTATCAATGAAAGTAGTTGTTTACAGCCACTGTTGCCCAGGAGACCTCCAATATGGCTGCCAGAAGGTGCGTTAGGCCAGTGGTTCTTTCACGAGGGACCCCTAAACTGACAAAGATTAGACCATGGAGGATTTTGTCCCACGGTCCCCCATATGATAATAAGATTGATGCTTTTAGATGTTTTATTACAGAACGTGTATAAAACCCATGACCAAAATAGTCACTGTGTTACTTATGAATGGAATTATAGCAAAAATAAATTACCCCCCTTTTGGCTGGGGACCCCCTGGAACCCCCTCAAGGACCCCTGGGAATCCCCGGACCCCATTTGAAAACCACAGCGTTAGGCTACATCACCTGAAAGCTCTCTACTGTACTGGCCCAGTACTCCACTACATGGCATGGCTAGGAGGAATACCTGCCTGATGGCTAGTACCGCCTGACAGGGCACGGGAACACCATTGTGTCACCAACAGGCCTCTAGAAGGCCGCGCTGCCTGCTCCCAGACCCCTTGCCCATTGCATAACACAGAGGAAACTAAAAACACTGTCCAACCTGGAGGAATGCAGGGATCCATGTTGTCCCATGCCAGGCAGATCCTGTCCAATTCTGGTCTCCGCATGGCCCTCCTCTCATGAATGCTCATCCCTGTGCGGGTGGACTAAGTGTTTTGGTTGTCCTAATAAGTTACGTATGTGTGGAATTCTCCCTAATTTTATAAGCCATGAAAATGTTTGCTTTGTAAACAGGAGGTATTAGGGGACACATGACAAGCAGTGTAGCCCGCAGCCACAGGTTCTCTTTTAGGAGACTTTGGTTCTTTCTTTCTTTTTTGGTATTTGGAATATGTTCTCATTTTTATTTTTATTTGTATTTTTATTTTTATTTTTTACATTTTTTACATCGCTCTAGATTCGGATGTCAGGACGCCATATTTATTTTCCATTCATTGCTTTGAACTATACTATAAAATCAAATTGAAAAGAACACACGGAGAAAGTGTTGACAAGCGCGCGCGCACGCACGCGCGCACGCACGCACGCACGCACACACGCACGCACACGCGCACGCACGCGCACACACACACACACACACACACACACACACACACACACACAATCCATGTGATTATACACCAGGGAAAGAAAATCTGTCACGGTGTCACATCAGTTTGAATCAGTGGATTTTACAGAGAAAATCGGTCTCATCTATTGTAATGGGCAACCATTTCTTCTCTCACAGCAGCAAAAAGAGCAACCCAATTGTCCCTAATTGAGCCTAAGTAGAGTTGATCTCCAGGAGCGACGAGACAGCCTACAGAAAGGAGGTGGAGGCCCTGGAACAATGGTGCCAGGACAACCACCTCTCTCTGAATGTCAAGACAAAGGAGATCATTGTAAACTACAGAAGGGGGGGGGTGGGACGCACACCCCCCAATCACCATCAACGGCACAGTGGTGGAAAGGGTGGACAGCTTCAAGTACCTGGGAGTCAATATCCACCAGGACCTGACATGGGCCAACCACACCGCCACTGTTGTCAAAAAGGCCCAACAGCGACTGCACAGACTCAGGCGCCTGAAGAAATTCGGGCTAAAGCCAAAAATCCTCAGGGACTTCTACAGAGGCACCATTGAAAGCCTGCTGACTGGCTGCTTCACCACCTGGTACGGGAACTGCACCACCATGGACCGCAGGGCGCTAAGAAGGGTGAGGCGCGCGGCCCAGCACGTAACAGGATATGAGCTGCCAGAACTGCAAGATCTGTACAACCAACGGTGCCTCAGGAGGTCCCTGAAGATCATCAAAGACACAAACCACCCCCACAACAGTCTGTTCTCCCTGCTACCCTCAGGGAGGAGATACAGGGTCCCAAGAGCACGCACAAATCGCTTGAGGGACAGTTTCTTCTCGCAGGCCACGAGACTCCTTAACATATACAAATAGTGTAGTAGCCGTACTGTACCGCACTGCAGCTGCTACCATCACGTATGACTAATGTTCAATAGTATGTTTAATTAGGTATATGCTATTTGCACCTAACAGAATGTTATTATGTTTAATTATGTTTAAAGTATGTTCATGCCATTTGCACATAATGTGCAGTGAATACGCCACTGTCTGTGGCGTGTCTTACTGCTTTATTGCTTGTTGCCTCTTGTTTTTATTTTTTTATTTTTTATTTTTTGCACTATGTTGTAACGGAGTCTACAGCACAAGAATTTGACACGTGATACTTGTACTACGGAGTGACAATAAAAATCTTGAATCTTGAATCTTGTGCAATATTCCTGTATGGCCTTTTATTGCAAGTAGCCAGCCGTTTTATAGTTTACTAGGGATCGATTCCTAGCCTCGCCCTGGACAGTACATAATTAAATTTGCGGATGATACCGCCGTGGTCAGCCTACTGGGACACGATGAAGTTGAACATGGCCCAGTTCTAAATGACTTTGTCAAATGGTGTGAGGCCTCACATTTGACTCTGAACATAGCCAAGACTAAAGAGGTTCTCTTTGACTTTAGACGAGACCCTCGACTATCCACCCCATCCATGATCAGAGGAGAGGAGATTGAGGTGGTGACAGAATATAAATATTTTGGTCTTATTATAGATCACAAATTATCTTGGAACCAATGCGTGGATGCTATCTTTAAGAAGGGCCAACAGCGCTTGTATTTCCTTAGGAAATTTAGCTTTTTTAACGTTGATAACAAAATTCGTACTCTTTTTTATAAGTATTTTATTGAGAGTATTCTTTGTTATTGTATTGTATGCTGGTACGGACATTCCAAAGATAAATTGGGAAAGATTGTTAAGATCTATGGAAAAATCATGGGGCAACAGCAGGCCGACCTGTACCACCTGTACTTGACTAGGCTGACCGTGAAGGCAGACAAGGTCTGCTCAGACAAAACCCATCCACTGTCAGCAGAGTTTCAGCTACTCCCTTCTGGTCGGAGGTATACATACCCCAAGATCAGAACATTCATTTATACCCATGTCAATCATCCAGCTAAATAAGATGTGAGATTCGGGGAATCTGAAGTTTTTATTTGCTGTTTTATTGTTATCAGATATGCACTTTAAATATGCAGGGCTGCTAACACGTGCACTTTAATACACAGTATTATTGCGTATTTTTGACCACTACAGATGATTTTATGATTTTTATGAGTTGTGTATTATTTTAATGTGTCTGTGTCCACATGTACTGTGCTGTACAACAAATTGCCTCCTTGGAGGACATTAAAGTTTTCTACTAATACTACTACTACTACTATGCGGGCTCGCCCGCCGAGCTGGCCATGCAGCTTGCCCGCTCTGCAGCTCGCCCGCTGTGCGAGTGTGCGGGCTCACTTGCTCTTATGACATCACTGATGACCACTGCGCGTCGCAGCCTTGCCTGCTCTATGACATCACTGATGACATTGTTATGTTCAATAAACTGCGGACCATGACGTAACTGTTAATGTTTTATTCACATGCTGTTACAGGCTCCATCTTACATCAACAACGACACTACGACACTTTCCGGCAGCTGTCGGAAAGCTACCTAGGTGTCTTAAAGGCACAGCTACAACTGGTGTGACGCATACACAACAGACACTGTAAGCCCTCGTTCACACAGGACGCCGAACGTAAGCAGAACTGAAGCTTGAAGCAGGCACAAGCTGAATGTACGCCTCAGCCCGATCGCACGTAAAACGGCATAGCTGTGGCCGACCAAAATTCTTGAAACAAACAAACAGACAGACAGAGTCCACATTGCCAAATTTATAGATACTGTATGAAGTTCTAACGGAAGTTCAGTCAGGAAGACTTTAATCTGCACTTTACACTTCCTCAGTTCACTCCTTATTTCTCCACCCCTTCAAATCTGCTCACATGCTCAAAATAGCCTGTCAACTTCTGGGCTTCAACTGAATAATCAGCTGTTTGCTGCCTGGTGTCTTTTATCCAATAGCATATCGTCACATCACCTCTCACCCCACACACCTCCATTGTAAGCCTATCACATTGCTTTTCACCCCTCATCGTAAGCCTATCACATGGCTGTTGTTGTCCTATTAAATATGCTTGTTTCTATCCATTCAGCCTCCCAACCTTGCTGCTGACAGTCTCGCACCCTCCACCTTCATTAAATGAATTCTTCTCAAGAATATATGTATTGTTTTCTTCAAGCTGATTTATAAGTTGAATAACTTGATGATATGATGGTGACTGGTGAGTGGGGAAATGACATGTGCAAAGCCAAGTGGTGTGAAAGCAAAAAGCGTTGAGCTCAAAAGACAGCGGTGAGACAGCGCCACGTCATACGATGTGTTTTGGGCTTTACACTATTGTGGGACGTTGGCAGGTCTGCACACTAGGGATGCACCGATATGAAAATTTTGGCCGATGCCGATAACCGATATTAACTCATTGAATGCCATGGACGTCCTTCGACGTCCAATTAAATAGTGACGTAGAATGCCACGGACGTCCTTCGACGTCCAATGCGTTTTTTGACGGTGGGACGTCGATCAAAGCCTTCCGCAGCTCCTGTACAACTATAGTAGCTATTGGAGGTGTATAACCTATTTTACGGACTCATTAGGTGGCGACAGTGCTTGCTCGGTGCAGTCCAGATTAGAGACAGGTCCGAGAAACAGCCTAAAAGCCGTGGATCAAAGACAACCCGATGCATGCTCCCAGAGCCATTTGCTCTGTCGCGGGAGCTGACATTGGCTCCGAACAGGAGTCAATCCGCGCTCACAACTGAGCCCCTCTGTCCCTGTCTGTCTGTCTGTCTGTCTGTATAGTTTCTCCAACCGATTAGCAGCCAGGAAAGCAGCCCCTGACGCCAAACCATTCAGCAATCCGGGTTGGCTCTTCCCTGCTGTGGCGCTGAGAGCCGACAGCAGCACACAAACGCAGCACTCCGAAAATATAATGGTTGCGTGAGGCTGTGTGCAGTGTGGGGAGGAGTTTACGGGGGGAGGGGGGGAGGGGGGTGGTGCACGCAGGGCATCACACAACAACTACGTCACTACATCAGAAAATATTATCTTCAGACTCAGTGAATGTGCTTGAAATGTTGCATTTCACAAAAGGCGGATTATCTCAGCTAATAATTTGAAAAGCCTGAAAACGCTGAAAACAACCTATCTTCTCCGGCTCATAACTAAAGAACGGAAAATGGTATCAATAAACTTTTTTTTGCTGATGATACAATAGAGCCAGCTCGTTCTTGTGCGTGTTCGGTGTTTACATAGTAATATCACACAATATTCTGTGGGCCTCGAGAAATCACTGAAAACGCTCTGAAAACTCTGGCACTGGGAGCATCCGTTCTCCAAAAGTGGCTGGCACTGAATGAGTTAACATTGCTGTTATGGCCGATAACCGATATTTACCGATGTCGATATGATCTGTATAAAACCACATTTTTATGATCATCACATTTTGTACATACTGAAAAACACATGTTAACACTGAATTTGAAAAAGTTATGCATTTCTTTATTTGCAAAGCCTTTGGAAAAGCCCATAAATCATAGATTTACTGCATTATTTCATATCAATGTGAAGAATTTGGCTGATAATGATAACCGATATTAACATTGCAACATCTGACCGACACCGATATGACCGATATGTTAAAAAATGACCAACATCGGCCGATACCGATATGATTGCCGATATATCGTGCATCCCTACTGCACACACATGACAACGACTAACATAACAAATAATGAAAATAAAATAAACACAAAAGGGAAATAAATGACAGAAAATCACATACGCAATCATACGCAATGCGCAAATCATATGCGCAAAGTGGTATATATTGTATATTGTATATTTTCGGTGGTATATATTGTATATTGTATATTTTCGCGTATTGGTTTGTTTCTTTTCTTATTGCAATATTTTAATACTGCTGTTTCTGCACCTTACCTTAATTGTGTAACTTTTTCTTTTATTTGTGTAACTTTTTTTATTGTTTAATTGTTTAATGTCATTGATGCTCTTGTCATTGATGCTCTTGTCATTGATGCTCTTGTTACTGTCATTGATGCTACTGCTGCTGTAACGCCAGAATTTCCCCTCGGGGATGAATAAAGTACTCTATCTATCTATCTACTACACTTGTAGCCACACACAGTCTTCAGTGACATCTATACACAAAGCAAATTGCCATAAAAGTCCTTTGCATATACCGCCGTGCAATCCTGTAGAACAGTCTCTCCCACACACACGCGCACGCACACATGCACGCACACACACACACACACACACACACACACACACACACACACACACACATGCACCATGCACCCAAAAAAATAAATAATAATATATATATATATATATATATATATATATATATATATATATATATATATATATTTCTTTTTTTTTTTTTTTTTTTTTCTCACCATTGTAAATCTCCATCTCACTGTCTGGCTGAATATGATCATACAATTTATATCCACTTTGACAAGAATCACAGGTATCTCTTTGCTAAAGCAGTGACAGGGAGGCCTCTGACAGGGCCTTGCTGCAGCCGCCCCCTCCCTCTGGAATGCCCTCCCCAGTCACATCTGACAGGCCAAAACTCATTGGGCCCTATCTTCGCAACAACGGTAATTTCGCGTTAGCGCCCATTTTGCGCTGGAATAGCGCCGCGCAAAGCCCTAATTGTGGGCGTGTCGGCCCACTGCGCTTCACGTCATCTCGGTGCAAACCTCCATAGGCGTGTTTATGCCCATAACAAGGTCAGATCACTCCCCTTAAAAGCCACAGTGTCACCGCCATCACGTCACCAGCTTCTTTCTTGCTGAGAGCAAGCAGAGAAAGAGAGAGAGAAAAAGAGAGAGGGTGAGAGAGAGAGGGGGGGGGGGAGAACGAGAGAGGGAAGAGAGAGAGGGCCGCCGCGCAATTACGCAGTGATGTCCCAAAGCGTGCGCTTACTGTAATTTAGACGTTTCGTTCATATACATGTAGGCTATAACATAGGCCTACACATCTAAAAATATTTGTTTCTTTAATAGGGTATGAATGTGTGAGATTTTACTTATAGCCTATTTCAATAGCCTATGTCAGAATTGTCCACTCTGGTTAAGCCATTTTACTGCGGTCACGCCATCCGTGCTGTGGAGAAGCTGGTCTTGCATGCGTGCAATTGCAGGGAAAGAGGTTACTGTACTGGCCGGACACTACAGGTGTTGTGCCAAAAAAAGTGTTTTGCGTTTTGAATTGGATTAGGGGAACGAGGGTCTGCGGGGCGGGAGTCTGTGTGTAGCCCGGGGAGGGGTGCTTAACTGGAGGGGGGTCTCCCCCGGAGAAGGTGGGAGCTGGACGGGTAGGCAGGCTGGGTGGTGGGGTGGGGTGGGTCGGTGCCCTGGGTGTTTTGGGCCGGCCATTGTGCATTGCGCTGGAACGCCTATTTTGGAACGGGCAAAGCCCAGACCTCTCTTTGCATTCGGAACATACCGACGGTATCTTGCCAGAGTGCTTGGGCCACGCCTACACCTGCGTCATCCCAGCGCAAAACTGGACAGTGGAGGCAGACGATAGCTTAAGACGCTGGGAAGATAGCAATAAGACGCAGCGCAAACGATAGCGCCTTACGACGATAGGGCTCATTGTCTTTCATACTCATTATGAAATGATGAGTATCTTTCTTTCCAAAAAAGCCCTTTTCACTGTTGCTTTTGACCTATAATATTTCTCTCTCTCCCCCTCTCTCTCATCTATTTTAATATTTTCTCTCTTTATTAAAGTTGTTTTATCCTGTATTTGTAAAGTGTCTTTGAGCACAGTCAAAAGCAACAGTGAACAGTGAAGCACTATACATTATATTAGTAAACATACAATAATGAGTATTAATGTTCTGTAATTCTACTCATATTCTAATATTTCTTATATTTCCATTCTTATACTTATTAAACAATAATTAGAGAGAGACCATGATGATGCCAGCCTTAAAATGAGATATTCCTCTAAATCTGGCTTCAAACAGGCAAAATTTCAAATGTAAAAGGGTCAAATTTTGATGCGTGCCGGCTAGGGATGTTCATCAATAATCGATAATCGATAATTGATCGTTGAGGAATGAATTCGATCACGTGGAATTTTGATCTATTATTGTTTTTTTGTTTTTTGCAGAATAGGTTTGGGTGGAATTCTTCCTCCTCGCCCCACTCCATTGCACAGCTGACTAACGTGAGGTGGAGCTTCATATAGTCTCTAGTTTTCTGGCTGGGCGGGGGCCTTTGTGCCAACAAAACTGATTTAAACATGGGGAATTCACACCGGCATCCGCCGGGGACACAAACAAACGCACCCAGCGGTCTGCAGACCTCAGTGAGGCTGTTAGAACTATGACACTTCGTACACATCTCTCCTTATTTTCAACAAAGTGTGAGTAACGGTACACGTGTTTAAGTGAATTCAAGTCGTTTTATTTGTTTATAACATTATGAACTATGAAGTAGCAGCTGCTAACGCCCACCTGAATCAATTCACAGTTCACACACATCTCGTGGCAAATAATAATATCCACGCGTCGGACTCTGAGAGCAGCTGGATGGAACTCGACCATCAGGACAGATGAGGTTTTTGTCACGAGTTTATAAACCTGGAAGCCGCGCGGGTGAGCTGAGTCCTACTTTCAAAATGTGAGTGTACAGTAGCCTACCTAGCTAGTGTAAGGCTGTGTGACTGTGGTTGTCAACGTTACCGCAGGCGCAGTCATGACGTTATAAGGACGCGCCGAGCTCAGGCACACCGATTGCCTTGTATCATGTAACCTGACATGTAACATGTTTGTTTACCTGGCCACAGCGCTAGTGTCTGATATTCTTACTACACAGCAGCATCGCCATTATAGCTGGCTGAGAACGCGCAACGTTATTATCAGATCAGAGTAAAAAAAAATATATATCTATATATTATATATATATATATATATATATTATTATATTATTATTATTATTATTATTATTATTATTATTATTATTATTATTATTACGCTATCGATAATCGATAATTGATCATTCATTTTCCCGAATTTCGATTATGGAAATTGATTCAAAATGCCCATCCCTAGTGCCGGCAAATGTGTGTCTCCTGCAGAAGTGGCCCCCCCAGAGCTAAAAGTCAAACTCCGCCTATGACAACACACACACACACACACACACACACACACACACACACACACACACACACACACACACACACACACACACACACACACACACACACACACACACACACACACACACACACACACACACACACACACACACACACACACACACACACACACACACACACACACACACACACACACAATGAGGGATCACAACAAGCATTTTCTGTGGCACCTGTGATGCACCAGAACAAAGCACACGCTCATACAGCCGCGTGCCACTGTGAAAACACACCCACCCTTCCTGGTAAACTGGTGTAGAACGCCACCTGGCAGGCTATATTTGGGGGGTATCTAGGGTTCAGGTGAAATACAAGAAACACCATGACACACACACACACACACACACACACACACACACACACACACACACACACACACACACACACACACACACACACACACACACACACACACACACACACACACACACACAGACATACACACTGAAACTGGAGACAGGGGTAAGGACCTAGACATAAAACAAGACATATGGTTATGCATAAACCGGCCATTAACTGAATTTGTGTTCCTTATGAGGTTACGTCAGAACGAGTGTGTTTATCCTTTTTGGGGGATGTACAGTTCCATGCCCCTGGCACCTTTCTATGAGCCGACATAACCTGTGTCCGTGTTCTTATACTCCCAGCTGTGTCAGTGTTTTTATCCTCACAGCTGTGTCAGTGTTTTTATACTCAGCTGTGTCAGTGTTCTTATACTCCCAGCTGTGTCAGTGTTCTTATCCTCACAGCTGTGTCAGTGTTTTTATCCTCACAGCTGTGTCAGTGATTTTATACTCACAGCTGTGTCAGTGATTTTATACTCAGCTGTGTCAGTGTTCTTATACTCTCAGGCAGCTGTGTCAGTGTTTTTATCCTCAGCTCTGTCAGTGTTCTTATACTCAGCTGTGTCAGTGTTCTTATACTCCCAGCTGTGTCAGTGTTTTTATACTCAGCTGTGTCAGTGTTCTTATACTCACAGCTGTGTCAGTGTTTTTATACTCAGCTGTGTCAGTGTTCTTATACTCCCAGCTGTGTCAGTGTTCTTATACGCCCAGCTGTGTCAGTGTTCTTATACTCCCAGCTGTGTCAGTGTTCTTATACGCCCAGCTGTGTCAGTGTTCTTATACGCCCAGCTGTGTCAGTGTTTTTATACTCAGCTGTGTCAGTGTTCTTATACGCCCAGCTGTGTCAGTGTTTTTATACTCAGCTGTGTCAGTGTTCTTATACGCCCAGCTGTGTCAGTGTTTTTATACTCAGCTGTGTCAGTGTTCTTATACTCCCAGCTGTGTCAGTGTTTTTATCCTCACAGCTGTGTCAGTGTTTTTATACTCAGCTGTGTCAGTGTTCTTATCCTCACAGCTGTGTCAGTGTTCTTATCCTCACAGCTGTGTCAGTGTTTTTATCCTCACAGCTGTGTCAGTGATTTTATACTCACAGCTGTGTCAGTGATTTTATACTCAGCTGTGTCAGTGTTCTTATACTCTCAGGCAGCTGTGTCAGTGTTTTTATCCTCAGCTCTGTCAGTGTTCTTATACTCAGCTGTGTCAGTGTTCTTATACTCCCAGCTGTGTCAGTGTTTTTATACTCAGCTGTGTCAGTGTTCTTATACTCACAGCTGTGTCAGTGTTTTTATACTCAGCTGTGTCAGTGTTCTTATACTCCCAGCTGTGTCAGTGTTCTTATACGCCCAGCTGTGTCAGTGTTCTTATACTCCCAGCTGTGTCAGTGTTCTTATACGCCCAGCTGTGTCAGTGTTCTTATACGCCCAGCTGTGTCAGTGTTTTTATACTCAGCTGTGTCAGTGTTCTTATACGCCCAGCTGTGTCAGTGTTTTTATACTCAGCTGTGTCAGTGTTCTTATACGCCCAGCTGTGTCAGTGTTTTTATACTCAGCTGTGTCAGTGTTCTTATACTCCCAGCTGTGTCAGTGTTCTTATACTCACAGCTGTGTCAGTGTTCTTATACTCCCAGCTGTGTCAGTGTTTTTATACTCAGCTGTGTCAGTGTTCTTATACTCCCAGCTGTGTCAGTGTTCTTATACTGACAGATGTGTCAGTGTTCTTATACTCCCAGCTGTGTCAGTGTTCTTATACGCCCAGCTGTGTCAGTGTTCTTATACGCCCAGCTGTGTCAGTGTTTTTATACTCAGCTGTGTCAGTGTTCTTATACGCCCAGCTGTGTCAGTGTTCTTATACGCCCAGCTGTGTCAGTGTTTTTATACTCAGCTGTGTCAGTGTTCTTATACTCCCAGCTGTGTCAGTGTTTTTATACTCAGCTGTGTCAGTGTTCTTATACTCCCAGCTGTGTCAGTGTTCTTATACTGACAGATGTGTCAGTGTTCTTATACTCACAGCTGTGTCAGTGTTCTTATCCTCACAGCTGTGTCAGTGTTCTTATACTCCCAGCTGTGTCAGTGTTTTTATACTCAGCTGTGTCAGTGTTCTTATACTCCCAGCTGTGTCAGTGTTCTTATACTGACAGATGTGTCAGTGTTCTTATACTCACAGATGTGTCAGTGTTCTTATACTCACAGCTGTGTCAGTGTTCTTATTGATAGTATTCTGTTACATCACCACACGGCCATTTTGGTAGGAAAACAAAATCAATAAAATCAAGTGACACTTACAGCCAATGAGCTGTGTGTATTGTAGCGCCATATTGGTAGGAAAAAGGCTTGTGACATCATCGGAATACTATGAATACTCACAGCTGTGTCAGTGTTCTTATACTCACAGCTGTGTTGGTGAACATGAAGCGCTTGATGTTTCCTTGACGGCCGAGGATCCAGACGGACACTATAGAAAAATGACATTTCAACCAAATCAATGGAGAACCTTGCAAAAAAGAAAAAATCGAGATAGATAGATAGATAGATAGATAGATAGATAGATAGATAGATAGATAGATAGATAGATAGATAGAGAGTAATTTAGCGTTTGCGCTCGTTTAACGACGCGCAATGCAAATTGGGGGTGTGCACAAGCGCATGCCTGTTATAATTGTACTGGACATAGGCGTGCCACATGCCAAACCAGGTGTTTCAGCGCAAAAATGTGGGGATGAATGGCATTATCCTATCGTCAGCAGCGCGCAATTACTTTGCACTAACAGCTTTTAAAAGCACCTTTACGCGCTAAATACCCCACTGCCCTTGAGCGCACCATAATCTCTGTGTTGTGCAGCGCAGTGCAGAGTAAAATTCCTTTTGGATATGTCATTACGCACAGCCTTGCCACACCAGGACATCAAATTCTGCTGCTAAAATTGGGTATTAGCAGATAATTCAGTGAGGCAATCAACTATAACTCACTGAGAAACTTTTATCACATCGCAAAGAGGGAAATTAATTGAGAAAACTTGTTGGACAATGGGCATAGGCTATTCACCATCACTTATCCCATAACCCGGAGGGTCGTTGGCACCACAGACGATCTGTCAATAAGCTCTCTCCATCTCTCTCTTTCCTCGGCAAGAGTGAGTCCACTCTATTACGCGTGGAGAGAATTATAGTATATTGCATGCCTCACGCAAACAGCGATTGCGAGACAGGAATCTGATTGGTCTGATTGATGTAACACCCAGGCATTGCCTGGCCACACATGTGAATAATTCGGGTGCTATGCCCAAATCCCATTTGCGCTGGCATTTTGGGGACGCAGATGATTTGGCACGGCTCTAATTTGCGCCTGCGACACGTGCCGTGAGCGTTTCTGCATCCCCACCGAGAAATGCATCCCCACCATATTTCGGGGCTGTTTTAACTTAGGAAACAGGGAGGTCACGTCTACCCAGACAATTATATCACAGTTACATTTCTGTATCAATCATTACAATATGCTCCCGTGAGATGGGGATGCGTTTAGCTGCTGCCGGGCGGGGGTGCAAAACCCGGCATAACACCTGGACACTTGCGCAAGGCAGACTGCTATCTTCCCTGCCTTAAGGCACGCACAAACAGGTGCGCAAGCGCAAATAGGGGATATCGCCTGTACCAAGATAGGGCCCAGTGTGTGTGTGTGTGTGTATTGGGTGTGGGTGTGCGTGTGTGTGTGTGTGCGTGTGTGTGTTTGGGGGAGTGCAGACTGGCCAGTGACCTGACAAGACCCTGATGCATTCCACAGGGTGTATATTTGTATGGGGCTCCTCTCAGCCCCGCTTATGCATGCACCATACACAAGAAAACACTGCAACTTGCTTGCCTTCATACAGTAGGTACCACACACTGATTTCTCATTGTAGTGCTTTTCTTTATCGCAAGGTGACAGCAGGTAGGATAAGGACTTTTATTTAGTCTACAATCAATGAGAAGCTGGTGAAATGCCAGTTACTGCTACTTTAAGTCTATGTTTTGTTGAGCTTTTAAAGGTTTCTATGCAACTAACTACGCAACAACCACTGATAGTGAAGCCAGTTTTATGATTAGCCCATTTAATGTCCATTTCCCTTTCTCCAAATATTGATCTATAACTGTAAAATCTGGCAGTATAGTGGTTGCGCCCGTTTACATTATTATGAGTAGTTATTGACCTAACATGTGGGGAGTGTCTACAGAACTGAATGCACTTCTGTCAATATGCACACTGAGAGTGAGTCACTAAACCTGAGGCAACCTTAGTCCCAAATAAACACCTTAGCTGGGGAAAACAGAACAGAGCTATGAATCCTAGCCTCAGAATTCAACTATTAATTTCACTCAATCATAGTCTCACATAAGGATTATTATATTATTCCGAGACGTTTTTGTCATGTCAGAGTAATTTCTGTTCTTCCGGGTGTGTATAAAAACGGCTCAAATAGCCTGGTTCGGCAGACAACAACTTTGTGTTAAAGGCAAGTAGATCTACTGTTTTATTATGATTGATGTATGAAAAAGTATAGGACCTTTGCGAATACGGGGTCCTTGTGTGAGACTATGATTGAGTGAAACTAATGAGTAGTCGAATTCTGAGGCTATAGAATCCCAGTTTTATCCATGTTGTCAAAGAACAGACATCATAACAGTCTTAAATAAACTGACTGCCTTACTGCCTGTTAACCTACCTACATTAGTAGAAGTTTTTACTTTTTGGGAGTCATCTTCAAAAGGTCGTTGCCGTCAGTCCCAGTCTCTGACGCGAGGTTAGTCCCTGGTCGCACGAGTCACATGAGTCGTAACATAGCAACCGACACCAACAAACCGGGGTGGGGGATGGACAGACACCAGACACACACTGTACAGCAGCATGCTATGTATGCTAGCAAGCTAACGCTAGCTAGCGTACTATATAGCCTATAGAAATCCATCCAAACAAGAGATAACCCTTTAGGAGAAAATGGTGAAACAGACGATACAGATATTTTGTCGCCTTAAACCCACAACGAAAACTACTGCGGTGAGTGGAGAACAATGTTGCAACATCATTAATTAAACCAAGTTTGTTGACTTTACGTCACATAAAATGGGTTAACAGCTAACTTTTGTTGAGTAGCTAACGTTAATGTGAAGAGAGCTGTTTCTTCAACATGAAATGTCACTTCAACCTCTCGAAGTCACAGTGATTCTCTTTAGCTAATGTTTGCTAATAGCAGGTGCAAAATCCACCTGCCTGGACTTGATGCTGAGTGCTCTTGTGCAGTGGTGTAGTGGTGCCTTTACTTATGTCCCTTTTAAGCGGCCCATCCAGCAAAATATACCCAAATGAGCCAGTATGTCACTGAACTTCCACTGCTTGACTTCAGGGAGATATAACCTGGAGAGATGTTGGTCATTTCAGATAGATACAGCTCCTTATCACAAGGATGCCAGTTAGGAGGAGATGGGCATCACTTTTATGGCATCAACAACATCTTCAGCAAAAAAACAGGAATACACCTATTTATCCTTATTAATGTTGATGAATGTTAATGAATGTTTCACTCAAAGATAATATATAATAGGCTGCAACACTGCAAATTATTTAGCTAAAGCTAATAGTTACAGTTAATCAATTAAGTGGGTAGGCCTATAGGACTACTGAAGGCCAACTGAAGAATAAGTGGGTGATACCCCTGCCTCATGTGTGTTTTTTAATATTTTAATATTTATTTAATTTTTTATAGAACAATATACAAGACAAACAGGCTTAGACACAGGAAATAAAAGAAAAAACAAACATACATGTGCTACCAGCCGCACAAAAAGAGACGTGTATAGGATGGGATCCCACGTAAGGGGTCCATGAGATACCAGCCAGGCGAGCCATCCGTCAGCCCTAGCCTTAGTCACTTGTCATTCTTGACCTAGTCAAAGTAGGCCAACAACGGGTCCCAGATAGTAGAGAACCTTTTAAGTGAGTTGGTTCTCAGGGACCCGAGTCTCTCCATCTGTACAACAGAGATAATGTCCATCAGCCACACCTGAAAAGAAGGTGAAGAGGAGGACTAACATTCCTTCAAAATTAGTTTTTTGGCGACAGTTGTCCCCAGTGTCAGAGATTGTTGCACAGCTATAGGGAAGTTCAGTGAGGACTCCGAGCAGCCGAAGATGGCGAGTTCTGCCTCCGGCTGTAGGGTTATTTTGTAGGCCTTAGAGTACCAGTCAAATATTTTGGCCCAGAATCCTGTTAATGAAGGAACCAGAAGGCATGAGATAGTGTGCCCTCTGACACCTGGCATCTGTCACATAGTGGCGAGACAGAAGGGAAGATCCTGTGCAATGTATGCTTGGAGTAGTGAAGACGGTGAGTGACTTTAAATTGGATCAGCTGTTGTCTGCTATTAACTGAGCAGAGTTGTCTGCCTCATGTGTTTTTAATGGCACCCTAATTGTTATGAAGTTACACTACTTACTTTACTAATATGACTGCACACATTTAACTGCACCATATCCCTCTGTTTTCTCCCCCATGGTCCACTGAATAGGGTTTGACAAATATGGGTTTTTCAAGGCCGATACAAATATTTTTGGGTTTAAGCTGCGGATGTGTTTCAATGTGACTGTTTTCATGCCAAAGAATTACAAGTATTTACTGTTTCCCCCAGAATTATGTTCTTCCCAGAGTGGAAAACCCTCTGCAACAGCATTGCATGAGACCATGAGCCACTAAAACTCTCAATTGAAACCTATAATAATAATAATAATAATAATAATAACAACATCAACAATATATTCATGCATACTTGTGTGGAATAAATACAGTATGTTGCATTAGTCAATTCAAGAAAAGGGCTTATAGACAACCAGTATAGTATTCATCAACAATAAATGTGTAATCATACAAACTGCAAACACATATGTTTTACATTGTACAGATGTGAATTTCCATCAGAAAGGCCCCTGGCAAAGTGTTTTCATCCTCAGAATGTAAAGCCCAGGCTATTGTCAGAGCACAGCAGCTGATGTGGGAAATAATTAAATTACGCTGAGGGCCTCTGTGGCACTTTAGCTTGAGCTGACGCTGTCCAGCTAACTGAAATGAGCACAGCTACACCCCGGGGCTTTTTGAGGTTGTGCGTGTCTGTGTGGAGACACACCAGAACAGTCGTGGCCGGGGTGACAGTGAAAAACAATCCAATCATTTAGGTCTTATCTTTTATTCCTTGGAGCCCGGGGACCTGCGATTGCATCAGTGTCCATCGGAAACATATGCCAGAACATATGCTGGAGCTCGGAAACAGGGGTGGGGGTTCAGAATTACACAGCCAACCAAGCTCACTTTAAATGTCCTGCATTGCTTGAGCTCAAGCCATATTGGTTGGTTATGTGTTCTACAGTTTGTCTTGTGTCCCCTGAGGCCTGGCTTTGGTGAGGGGAGGTGAAGTTGCAGAGCTTGCCTACAATGTACCTTGATCTGTTCTGTTGCTTACAGCATACAGTATTAATCCCATCTTTTCATTTTGGGACTTACATATTTTAGGCCTAGGATGATGTTTTGTCCCCTTTATTTAGCTGGATACCACATAACAGTACAATGATTATAGTACCGTAACCGTACATATAGCTACACTTTCACACAATGAATCAGCAGAGGAACTATCATGTCGCTACTCTCAATTAGGGCTGGGCAATACGGTTGAAACTTTAAATCAATATCTTGATAATCATAAGGATTTTTCTTGATATCGATATATATCACGATATGGTTCATAGGGCTGTGAATCTTTACTGGCCTCACGATTCGATTACGATTCATCTGTCAACGATTTGATTCCATGATGCATCACAATGCATCTCGATACAAAATATCACAGCTATAGGGCAATATCACATTCTCAATTTTCTATATTACATGTATAAAGCACATGGCTACTTTTTTATCAATTAATACAAGCAGTCATATAAATATCAACTCCCCTTTTTATTTAGAAAATGCTTTAAAATCTGAATGTCAACATACATTTTAAACATAAATGATTAATCTGTCAACGATTCGATTTGATTCGGTGCATCTTATAAACGATTAATTTTGACACCCCTAATGGTTCATAAATGCAAAATCAGGTCAAATAAGCAAATTAATGTTGATACATTGTCATAGAACTGAATGGTAATGTTATGTGTGATGTCAAATAAAATGGAAATATTCAAATAATATTCCTAACATACCTCGTTTTATGAGTTTTTAAGTAAAATTGGCTTGTTCTCATCAATTCAGACAGCAGAAATGTGTGTCACTACAGTATATTAAAATAGCTTCAAGTCATCATGAAAAGACGATAAACGATAATATTGAATTATCGCCCAGCCCTATTCTCAATGCTCCAATACAATCCTCTGCTCAATAAACAGGACATGCTACATAAACTAGGCTTTCTTATTGAGCCTTTGTGGTACACTCACAGGCTTTCTACTTGCCCTGTATGATGATCAACTGCTGAAGTAGTGCTTCCACTGTGGGGCTGACTCTGCTGTCGTCTGTGGCTCCCTCAGGTGTACTCTGTGGACAGTGAGGAGCAGACAGGTGCCTCTCTGGAGTTTGTGGTGCCCAGAGAGCTGGCCGATGGCTTCGTTAACAACAAGAGGGAGAGCTACAAGTTCAGGTGAGTGTCTGAGAGCTTTTAACACTTTTCATTAGTCTCAGTTCCTACATCAGCCAGCTGAAGTGTAAAGGTCAACATTTCATATTTTTTAAGCTTTTTCATAAACGAAAATGTCCATTTTGCTACACGCTATTGGCAGTTGATACCATACGATAGTGATTTAACCTATCGTCAGTCCAGCTTACAGTACATTTGCTGTTCTAAACACCTGCTGTATGTGGGGGCCCCTCTTTCCTGGTGCTGCACAGAAAGTGATGCAGTTTATCTTTATAAGCTTGAGTGTCTTAATTTTGACAGTATGTTGGGCCAGTGCCTACATTAAGTGCAAGACACTTAATGTGTGGCTGCTTGTCACCGAAGGTGTCCTCAAAATCAAGAAAAACAAGAATCTCGCCAACTAACACTTAGGCCAAATTAAATATCAACCACAGCGGTGTAACTGCAAATTAATTTTTATAATGAATGAAGAACATACAACATAGAAGAAGACATATAGAAGGTGTGTGTAGCCAACCAAAATTGAAGCCGTCAACGTTGCATAAGAACTTTTCTATGAATAATTCATCCACCAGTTGTGTCAGTGTGGAGCCAGAACATCTGTTTAAGGCTGGTGGTGAAAGCTGCCTGCAGCCTTGTATACCCGCTGGGCAGGGCCCGTGCCACGCTTCCAAGGCCTAAATTCACAGTTAGGGAGTCAGACAGCAGTGGACACGGAGAGCCTTCCAAAACCACAGGCTCTTATAATAGCCTGTGGAGGTTCCCTTGCGCCCTTACAGAAATACAATTTCCACATTTAACAGCCTTCTGGGGCGGATTCCTCTCACATCTCTCTCATCTTTCTTTGGGATAAAACATGACTGCTTTTGAATGCAGAATGACTACACTCCTCCTCATCCACTTTGGAAGTAAAATGGTGTCCTTATTCAGAATTGTGTTAAGCCTCGGATGTTTGAGATGAACGAGCATCATACATGTTACTGTAGCTGTACTGTATGCTGTTAGCAGTCAACTAAATAAAGAGGAGTAAAGTTATGTCTTCTGTCCTGCATTCAAACCTACAAAAACACAAGGTATTTATTTTTCTTTCTTTCTTTTTGGTTGTATGTTCATACCTTTGTGATGGTTTTTGATCCTGCAGCCCTTCTGCCTTCTGCCTTTTCCCCATCTGGGCCACTTCCCCCAGTGTTAAAAAGTCTGAATTTTATTTTGACAGGCAGGGAGAAAAACTCTTGTGTCCGTGTGGTAATGTCTTTGTTCTTCTCCTTTTTTTCTAGGTTCCAAAAGGTTTTCGATCAAGCAGTCAAACAAGATGATATATTTGAAACCATTGCCAAACCAGTTGCAGACAGGTAAAATCTTAGTAAATTCTTAGACACTGTACTTTTTCAAAATGACAAATATATATTTCTAAATGTAAATAAGTATTGGTGATAATCACAGGCAATGTTTCAAGTGGATATGATTTCCTTAAAACCCTGAGTTATTCATCCCAAATTTCAATCGTTGCCGGTGGCAGCCACCTGCACCCATTGCTCTTGTGTCAGTGCTGTGGTCAGGCCACACATACAGGACTGCCCCAGCCAGGCTTGTTGATGGGAAGACAGTAAAGCTGAGCTTTCTCTAAGACGGAAATGGAGGGTGTCTGTGATTTTTGGCCTGCTTTCCACACTTAAACCACTAAGTGGGACTGAGTTGGCACAGGAGATGGCACAGCCTGCCATTCTACAGAGTGTGAGAACATTTTCAAGTCACAACACAGCGCTATACGAACTATAGTTGCTCACTCATTTTGAAATGCTGTTTACTATGTTAGGCACATACTAGAGATTACTATAGACTTGCCTGGGGACCAATCTGGCACTCAGACTTAATGACACACCTGCTGTCACCAGGCACCCAACCACCTTGACATCAAGCCAGATTTCTACACACTGTAGCAATTTCACCCTATTTTGATGTTACAAAGGATAGTTAGATCAGATTCTGTGTCTTGATCAAATGTGCGCACAATGGCAACCACTTGCAATGAAGTGTTCTGCATTTCAATTCTGTCCTCCCATCACCCACAGCAGCCTTGTGCCTCCATGATGAAATTCAATCCCTTGCTTCTCTAACCTCCGAGCTACCTCTGCACCCAATGTTCACTCTGTCTCAACAAAGGGAACTCATATGGTGTCTGACAGAACTTCACCCCTGCCTAGAGGTTAGTCTAAATTAGGACTGGCTTCCCAATGGGAAAACAGCAGAGAGGAGAGGGAATTTACTTGGAATTTCCTGTGATCAAATGTTGGTTGTGTTGTTGTTATCTGAACAAGGTTCTTCCTCTCCTGCTCCCCCACACTCTGTAGCCCTACCATCTCCTCAATCTTCCACTCCATTCCCAGTCCCAATTCCACGTCATAATCGGGGCTATTTGTGGAATCCCACAAGTGCTTTGCATGATCTTTTCTATTAAGATACATATAAACAACATGGTGAGATGTCTGGATTGACTGACTAAGGACTTAGATGTCTTTGACCTGACTCAGACGAGGTATTGGGTTGCCCTCCCTGGCCACCCTCTTAACAGTTCGTCCCTTTGTTGTGGCAGATGGTAGAAATCAGGTTGAAGGCTTCCAGTCATCGCTAGGCTATGTCTTTCCATATCAATTTGAGCTTGGCGTCTTTGAGTCTTTGATATGACTATGACATACATAACCACGAGGGTACGAGTCATCACGTCTAGCCATGACCAATCTGTCCCCACGGTCAGACATTTCTTAGACCACTGCCGGCTCCTTGCACCCTCTGCAGGATGCCCATTTAGTTTTGATGGAATGTGCTGAATTCCACAAGGTCCTAACCTTCTAAATCCAGTCCCACCACAGTGACTGAAACACAGGGGTGAGTAATTCTGACCGGCTCCCATTTCCTATTGGAAACTGCCTTCAAAGACAATCACAGGAATCAGCTCGGGCTTAGGCCTCATATCCTTTCCACAAAGGGTATTGAAAGAGATTATGAAAGGCATTTCAGCTGGGCCTGACATAGGCTAAATTATATGAGACCCAGGAGGTGGTTAGTGTATCCAGTTGGTGTCTTGATACCACTTAGCGTTTGTTGACATCGAAATGGACCCAGTTACAGTGGCAACTTTGGTCAGGGTAATCAAAATGAAATCTGGCCCGACAGACCAATGATTTCCCCAAAGCCCCTGTTGTCTGGAAACATTTGCATTCAGGTCTAGTCAGGAGTCATTTTGAATAATAGCATTTTCACTGTCAGAGCAACAATACTCACGATTCCATGCAAGCGGGCGCCGATCCTGTCAACTAGCAATAACTGTCAGGTTGTTGTTTTGGTTGGTGCTCAGTCATTCTTGGCACACCTCTGAAGTTCAGCCAGAAGAACTCGTTCATTTGAACACCAATCTCCATCTCTACTGTGGTGTAACCCAAACCAGTCATTTCAAACCCAACACAGTAGTTTCAAAACAAACCAGCGTTAATGGCTCCAGCGGGGGAAGAGCCAACGTAATGATGCTGGGCTGGCAAGCCGGGCCCTCCGTCTATGTTGCATCCCAATTTCACGAGGCTGCAAGTGGAGTGGTGCTGTAGGTGGCTTTCTTGTGAAAGCTGCTGCCCATCTTCAAAAGAGAAGAAAGAATAGAACAGAGAAGAGGCCCCCAAGTAGAGAGACGGCTGAAAGAAAAGAACAGATGGTTGTCCTTATTGCCTCAATAGACTTAATATACATAGCCGGGCTTCTTCCCTTAAAAAAAGAACTGGAAGAACAGAGATCTCTAGTGTCCTGGGCAAAGCATTGCCAGTCTCCAGGAAGGCTGAGGTGTAAACAGGAACAAGCATTGGGAAACGCCCAGGCCTCAGTGGCAGGGCCCAGGCCGCATCATTAGCACTGACGTTCAACTAAACACTGCAGAGCCTGTGTCTCATCCATCCCCCCTCTGCCAATCACCGCCATGACTCATGTCGGATTAAGTGGCCCGCCCAATGGCCGTCCAAGTCAGAATAACCAACCGCCATTCTCGCGAGTGGGACGTATTTTTTTTTATACAAACTGACATGGACTTTTTCCTTTACCCTTTTCGTGCAGGGTGTGGAATAGTACAGCACACAAGAAGGGAAACCCGCACGCCGCTCAAATACAGGGTTGGCAATTCCATTAGAAATAGTGGGAGTCTTGAGTTTGTTTATAATTGGTCTTGTGTGAAGATGATATCTTTTTCCTGCCATTGGCAACTGAGTGTCCTCACCTTTGATCTGGGCTCGTGTGTCAGGGGCCGCTCTGTCATTTTGCAATTTCATCCTGGTTTGTTTCCAAGCCTGCAGAACAGGAGAGTCTACTTTTGCCAGCTTGCCCTTTCCCTTCCACCTCATCTATTCAGTGCCATCATTTTTGGATGTTCGTTTCATTCAAACAGAGCTCAGATCCCACAAAAGAACGGATTTCCATGGCCCTGTGCACGTGCAGTGTCCAGTTCAATGCCAAACCAAAATGTACCGGGCCCTGCCTAGTTTGACTGGGTTTGGGCCCTTTCCTTCAATCAAGCTCCGAGACATTCCTCCCTCACCGGCAGATGTCTGTCGCCATGGCAGCTCTCCACTCACTGCAGTCTTTTCCTGTGGATTTATAGTGTCAGGTTCAATTCACTCAGATTTTTGGTGTCTGCTTTGAGATAGTTGGCAGTCCCCCCTTGCTCTTGCAAATGAAGATGGTGAGGTCAGCCTGAGGCACATGACGCAAATGAAGAATGAAGCATATGGTTGCACTTAGTTCTGCATTCTGTAACTTCTCACCTGTACACTATATCTCAGACTATAAACTTACTAGAGTATGCATTGATTTAAAATATATATATTTTAAATTCTAACACAATTTAACACTTAAGGCTATTATTCTTTACATTTCTGGTCCTATTTTGTTGTTTGGTGGTGTATTTTTCTTATTCCCCTTGGTAACAGGACAAATGTAGAGGACATGGTGTCACATCAAGCTATTTCTAGCACAGCTACAATGGAGTTTTAATAGTAGAAAAATGTGAGCCATCCAAAACAGCAATGGCAAACGGTTGGTTTTGGTGTCAATCACTCAAGAGCAAGGGCTTCTATCTAGACTCACCACTTTGCACCGACATTAAACATCATACAGGGAGAATCCATAAAAGAGGTGGAGACATTTTGTTGTTACTGTTTATTTTTTGTTTTTTTGTGTTTGTGTTTCCTTGTATGTCTTTTTGCATATTGGAAAAACTCAAAAATAAAATATTCAAAGAAGAGGTGGAGACAGTACCCCCAGTAACCACCGACAGTTGCCTCCATAGACCACAATGCAATAGAGCCACGCTACAGTAGTTTGCTATATTCATATGCCCACTTCACTCGGGTAATGTAGGCAATCACTAATTTAAATAGAAGTAGCTGAGAGAGATGAGAGGGAAAGTGGAGACATCAAAAAAGTAAATGACACTTCATCACAGAATAACTCCTGGAATATTGTGGACCGCTTTCGTTATCCGAGGGCTGTCCTTTAACTATGAGATTGCAGTAGATACATGAGCTCATGATTGGACTATTTACAGAAGCTGCAGAGAGCAGACAGAGATGTATTTCTCTGTGTCATGTGTCTGTTCAGTGTGTTGGCAGGCTACAATGGCACTGTTTTTGCCTACGGCCAGACGGGCAGTGGGAAGACTTTCACCATCACAGGAGGGGCGGAGCACTACATTGATCGTGGCATCATCCCTCGCACCCTGTCCTACCTGTATCAGCGCTTCAGCCAGGTCAGGTCAGGTCAGGCCTGTTTTTCCCCATAGATTTGTGATTTAGAATTTGTTGCCAATAGAGGAAAAATAGGTTGCACATGTCAGGCTGCTTTTGTATATAAGAAATTGTTCTTACTTGCTTGCCTGGGTAAATAAAGGTTAAATAAAATAAAATAAATCTCTTTAATACACATGTATGTTTATATTTAACAGATCCATTTTTTAAGATGGCACCCTCCTGCTTCTCTCCACTAACATTTATCATCTCATATTGCAAAACATCCAAATTTAAAACATTTGTTCTTGCCAGCTGTCAAAAATGCTGGGTACATGTGGCTTTGCGGATTGGCCAGGAGGCAAGCGTGGCATCACACCAGGATGCCGCCATCTTTATGCGACCAATCCATTTTTAATATACTATAATCTTTGCTCCACAGGACAGCAGTATGGTGTATACCACCCACATTTCCTACTTGGAGATCTACAATGAGGTTGGCTACGACCTTCTGGATGCCCGGCATGAAGCGTCTCGCCTGGAGGAACTACCGTCAGTATTTGTTTTAGCCTAAGTACCATAGATAGATTGTACTATTATGTTTATTTGAGTGATTGATATCCACTGTTCCCCTAAACACTTGTGGCTATAGCCCCAGCCTTATTCCTGAGCAGCCATCTATCAGCCTGGCCTGAAGTCACTGTGTGGTGAAACATGGAGACTCTCCTCCTAGTATTTACCATCCCACTACTAACTGCCAACTGACATAATGAGCCTGTGGGACAGCAGTGGATGCGGTCGACCTGGTGGCAGACTCGACCACTGGAGTGGAGAGCGAGCTGGTCATGTGGAGCAGACTCGACCACTGGAGTGGAGAGCGAGCTGGTCATGTGGAGCAGACTCGACCACTGGAGTGGAGAGCGAGCTGGTCATGTGGAGAAGCAGTTTTTCAGAGCCGGTCGTGATTTTCTTTTCCCTCAATCATTTGTCTCTGTCTCTCTCTTTGGTCTTGTCTCCTGCCCCCCCATCTAACTGCCTCTCTCCCCTCTTCCTCCTTTCTTTCTTTCTTTCTTTCTTTCTTTCTTTCTTTCTTTCTTTCTTTCTTTCTTTCTTTCTTTCTTTCTTTCTTTCTTTCTTTCTTTCTTTCTTTCTTTCTTTCTACTTGTAACTTCCATATTTCTAGATGTCTGTCCATCTTCCCATTTTCCCATTTTTTCTTATATTTACTTCTTATATTATCTTTACAAGACTGTCATGTTCTTTGTCTTTTTTTCTTGTTCTTTTTTGCACCAAGTTCCATTTAATTTTTTGGGGTTTTGTTTCTTCTCTCCTTTCACAGGGGATTCAGCTCAAGGTTTAAGTACCCACAAATCACAGTCTTCTGGAAATAGACAGTGCCCGTTGTTGACCATGCTGTGGCCACACTTGCTGATTCAAGGAGAAGCTGTGGCACTGACAAATCTCTCTCTTTTACTGTCGGTTTGCATCTCTCTTTCTCTACCCCCTCTCTCTCTTCTGTCTTTCATTCTCTCTCTTCTTCTTTTTCACATTCTTCTTGCCTCTTCTCTCCATCTCTTGCTTGCTTACATTGTGCCACCATAATTCCATCCTCGAGGGACAGGAAGATCCAAAGCAATCAAAATGATTTATAAACTCTTCCACAAAACATCCATTCAAGATCTATATTGGCATACAAGCTGGGTTTTGGCGTTGTTCCTTCTCACTTTAAAATCCTCCCCATTGATAAACCTCATCCTATAATTTATTTTGTGTGGATGTTTTGAAGATGTTTTCCATTCCATCCATCCTTCCTCATCAGCATGCCTGGTTATGAGCAGCTGAAGCTGGGAGGTCTGGCTTTATGTATTACAGCATCACGTCATAATGTGTCCCATTATTGCTACTAATTTACTGCTAATTTAGTGTGTGCCACCACAAAAGTTTTCTTTTGCCACCGACTGTGGGAATCCCTTTGTGTGACAACCATTAAAGCATGCTTAAAATGAGATGGAAAAACAGATTATTTTTGCAGAAATGTAACACATTTGTGTAAAAAGGGGGGGGGGGAGAGAGATCAAATAATGTTGGGGTGAATTGGGCTGTTTACAAAAATAACCCTGCTAGGACACAGGCCTTTAATCACATTAAGATTGATACTGTTTTATCAAAGTGCCATAATTACCTACATGTGTTAACATAATTACTTACATGTGTTCAGCCCTCTTTGACAGCTCAATCCAGTAGCAATGCTGTCACTACGCTGGTGGTACGGTACAAATGATGTGGCAACCTCACAGCAGCCCCTTCGACCCCATATGTCCAAGCTGGCTCTTATTCACATGGCTTGATGTGGGCAAAAACTCGTCCCTTGTTTGTTTTTAGAAGTGAGCCCTGTCTATTATCAAGTTCTGATCCCCTGGATGGATAAAGCACTTGTGTCAGACCTGCTCCCAGCCCACACTGACTTGCAGATGTGGTTTGTTTGGATTCAGGGCTGAGAGAGGCCAAGGCAGCGGGAGCGAAATAGATGACATAACCAACAGAATTCGTTTTTCAGAACTGCTACAATGTTGAATTATTTGTTTTTTGAAGATTTATTAGGCTTAATTTGGTCATACATCATTTCACATTTCATCGTTTCACATTTATTATGCAGGAATTTCCTCAAAGTTGTTACAAATGTTTCTGTCTAATTTGTTTTTCCAGTAAAGTCGTGATCATGGAGGATCCAGAGCAGAACATCCACCTCAGAAACCTGTCGCTGCAGCAGTCAGCCAATGAGGAGGAGGCTCTGAACCTGCTGTTCTTGGGAGACACCAATCGTATGATTGCAGAAGTAAGGACAAAAGAGTATAGAAGGCAAGAGATGAAGCTTTGTTACTTTTTTGACAACAACAATTTTGGCCTGAAAGCGTCTCCTTGTGTCAATGGGACAACAGCGCAGAACGATAACAACCAACCAGAGGCAGAGTGGGGCGAGTGTTGTCAAGAAATGTCGTGCTCCCCATGTTGCAATGGAACAACGTATTAGCCTTCAGTTCTATCAATATACATGTAAGTTCTTTCATAAGGAGGAGGGGAACACCATAGTAGGGCTTCCATAGGGATTCTCCACCAATGCAAATGACATGGAAAACCTACTTTTAGTGAGTCAGGCACAATTTAATTCACACACCAATATATTTAGTGTTAACGAGAAGGACTTCACAGAATTATAGGTGGTATGCAGAAAATATATAACCACTCCCAGGCTTACTGGCATAAAGGTTTTTTGTCGACAAATGCAATATGCACCCTAAGGGCTACCTTAAGACACTTCTGTAATGTTATTTTGGTCCCCTGTGGTCTTTTTTACCACGTTTTTCCCCAGTAAATCCAAGCATTCCCTGTGTAATTTCTGTTTATGTTGTGGTGGTTCTTTTCTATGCTCAGACACCCAGACTCCCCACGCCGATGAGACGTGTGGCGGGTCAGCTCACTGCTTTGCAACCTGAGGTTTGGAGCGAAGAGCTTATCTCACCTTGTTTACTTTTGTTGATAGTCAGTGTATTTTAAGTAAATACCAGCCAGTAAAAGTGAATAGAATCATCGGGGAACCCCCTTTCATTTTTGACGAGTATCAAATTCAGTTTTTGATGTGGCTGCGATCTGCCATGAAACAAAACCAATGCAAAAAAATAGGTTTGGGATCCAAGGCAGAATTTCTCCGAAACATCTCAGTGGAAATGGGATTGGAGGGCATTATCCTGAATGTAACAAAAAATACATCTCAGGAGGAGTACTCCTTTGCCTACAAGCCTACCACTCTGTTACTCTACAAAATAATCAAACTTAGTCCAATATCTTTACCTAAACAACATACGATTTGTTTTCCATTCACCAAGAGGACACACTCCCAGTGTCCACTGCTGTTTAACCTGGGGCTATTTTTCAGTGGAAAACACATTCTTGCTTGTTATTTTAGATTGTTGATCAAGCAGTCAGGGAATTACACAGTTCAGCGGGGAGTCCCCCCACAACCTAAATTTTTGTCCATAACAGTCCACCCACACACACACACTTCCTCATTGGGACTCGTTCCTTCACAAGAAGGTCTTCCTTGAGCTTCAATCAAACAAAGAACCGTCAACACCATCAATTGATCAATGCCAGAATCGTCCCAGAACTCCTCGCTCCACATAGACTTGAGACAAAACTCACAGAATTGGTTTCTTTCTTCTTTTGCTCTCAGCCATGTGGCTAAAAGATGACACATCCACACACACCATACTCCAAAGACCATGAGCTCACTCGCTCGGAGACTTGGCGGCCTCCCCCTCCGTTTTATTGGACAGGAAATAAAATACACCTTCTCAACTCCTCACCCTGCTTCAACCTCATCCGGGAAACATTTCCTCTCATCTGGGCTTTTCTCTCTGTGCGTCCTTCACTTGTGTTTGGGCCATATGTATGGGCCTAGGTCTTTCCCCCTCTTTCCACATCCCATCTGCCTCCTCACCTCGATCCAGCGTGGACCCAGGGGCGTGAGCGGGGTGCACAGCAGGTGGTCCGAATGAAACTGCCCTCTCAGACTCTTGAATCGTGGGTCTTTCTTTGTTTGGGGGGGGGGGGTGTGTAGCCCCCACATCCCCCTTTTACGCTGAGTCACCGGGGCACTGTGTGTGGTCAGCATATGGCCAGTCTAAGGTCAACACGTGGTCCACGGAGACCACCGGAGAACGAAGCAAGCGACTCCAGTTAGCAGGTTTTAATAGCAAGTGGCGATGAAGGGGAAAGTGGACATCTGTCTGACTGTTTGGTAGGTAAGATACAGTAGGTAGACCCAAGAACTGTTCGGGTAATTGAATGCAAGACATTTTCTATAGATTACAAAAACACCTGCTTCATGACTGGTGGAATTGACACCAGGAATTGAATTGACTTTATTAGAATTCGGCCTATGTTATTTCCAACGTTGCTTCCTATGGATGATGAGCAAACATTAGGTGGGAACTCATCTTCCATTATAGACTCCCTAAACCTAGCCCATTTTTTTTTTTTTTTTACCTTTATTTATACAGGGGGAGTCTCACTGAGAGCAATGCTCTCTTTTTCAGGAGTGCCCTGTTCACATTCACGCACACATTCACACCTGGAAGCTGACCAGTACAACCACAGTGTGATCTGCTGGCCACTGATCAGCTCCACTGGAGCAGTTGGGGTTAAGGGCCTTGCTCAAGGGCACCTCAGCGGTGGTAATGAGGGAGGGGCAAGCGTTGCCTTTTCACTTTCCCCACCCAGATTTATCCTGCCGGTCCCGGGGATTGAACCGACGACCTTCCGGTCACAAGCTCACTTCTCTAACCATTGGGCCACCACTGCCCCATTACATCATCCTGTAATGTGCAAACCCTGTTAGCATCTAAGGTCGGCTTTAGCTTACGTTGAGGGTTACCATGAAGAGCGAGCGAAGAGGGCGAAGAGTGAAGGGGATCTGGAGTGAGGAAAGAGATGACAGGGTGGGTTAGGATAGTGAAAGATCTGCCATGAGCTGTCATGACCCCACCAGGCAAGTGTTGGCACATTTACAGCAACCACACGTCAGGGCCAGGGCACCTTTTGAAAATGCATAACCTGGAATGTATATGATCTATGCCTGGGACTGTCCATTTCATCTTTTTAACCTCCAGTGAAGACTTCATGAGTGACCCATCCTCTCCTAGTCAATAAAGCATGTTTGTATGAGGTGAGTCACACTCTATTTCTGTCTCTTCCTGGGCTCCACCTGACTTCTCCTGTTACTGCGACCATCTGAAAATCCACCTCAGCTTTTGTAAAGCCGCCGCCATGTGTTTACTGCTCATCATCAGTTACACATGGTGCGGCTTTGATCTTCTCACCAGCAGGAGCAAGAAAAAACTAAAAGGAAAGGAAACATGTTTTTGTTGTTTGAATATGGAAAGTTCCCCAGATGGAGACAAAAAAAATACCCTTTCCTGTCTTGTGTCAACCACATGTGCCATTTTGCTGTTGGAGGATAAAGTGTGATTTCTCACACACAGCTGATTGGATTTGGATGAAACTTGGGGGCGGGGCTGGGTGGATTAGCTGTGTCACCTCACCACCAGTGATATCTTGACACCCGTGATACTATTGAATTTTTTTACTAAACTTGAAGAATAATGCATCTCACCAATATGTTCCAGCATCACTACAGTTACAGGTCAAAACAAGGTGACATATTTGTGTCTGAAGGGGATTGCATCATGTGTGAGGGATGACATGTTTATTGTTGCCTTGTTTTTTTCTAACCTCATAAAACCATCTTGATAATGTGATCTCACATTCTGTTTTGCTCTACGTATCAGTCTGCACTTCCAGCCGCCCACATGGATTTTAGTGGGGGGAGTAACTTACTTGACAAATAACTCCTTCAGCCATTCAGCGTTGTCAAATCCAATCCAAATCCACTCGGAAGAACGGCAAAAATTTATTTTTGGAGCGAAACAGAATGTGAGGTCACGTGATCAGGATAGTTTTACCAGGCTATGTTTTTTATACCTCCACCGGTGATAGCCGTGGCTGGAGGCATTATGTTTTCGGGTTGTCCGTCCGTCCGTCCGTATGTAAGTCCGTTGTATTCGGGTTGTCTGTCCGTCCGATGCTCGTTAATGCGATATCTCAGGAATGCATTGATGGAATTTCTTCAAATTTGGCTCAAACGTCAAGTTGGACTCAAGGACGAGCTGATTAGATTTTCGTGGTCAAATGTCAAAGTTCAAAGTCACTGTGACATCACAACTGCCCATTCCATGCTTGTTAACGCAATATCTCAGGGACACCTTGAGGGAATTACTTCAAATTTGGCTCAAACATCCTTGGCCTCAAGGATGAACTCATTAGATTTTGGTGGTCAATGTTCAAGGTCACTGTGACCTCACATCCCTCTGTTCCCCCAAGGAAGGGGGCGGCAGGACTAGGTAAAAGAGGCCATAGCTAGGGATAGGAAGGTCATAGAGAGTCAGGATTTGAGGGGTGGGTAGAGGGAGTAGCTAGGGGGCATGTGGTTGGTGGGAGGGTCAAGGAATGGGGCAGGACTGTGGAAAAGAAACCGTAGTTAAGGATAGGAAGGTCATAGAAAGTCGTGATTCAAGGGTTGGGTTGGGGGAGTGGCTAGGGCGGTGTGGGTGGTGGAAGGTGGGCATGATTGGGGGGCAGGGCTAGGGTAAATGGCCTGTAGCTGGGGATAGGACGGTCATAGAGATTCGGGGTTCGAGAGGTGGGTAGGGGGAGTGTGTAGGGGATGTGGGTGGTGGGAGGTGGCGTCGTGAGGGAAGGAGGTGTGGCTGGGGGGAAAGGAGCTGTAGCTAGGGATAGGAAGGGCTTAGAGAGTTGTGGTCGAGGGGGAGTGGCTGGGGAATGTGGGAGTTTTAGAGTTAGGGGTAGGGGTAGGACCATTTTCCATGAACGATTAACCGTGTTGTTGAGGTACCTCCAAACATTGCCTAAAGTACCATGAGTCTGGACCATTGTCTGGAGAGACCAGGGTGTAGACTGCAACTTCACTTGTTGGCAGAGGCATACAACCGTGAGGCGGTTATTTCTTGTTCCACCTTTTCCTATTTTCTCACCTCTATTCACTCATTCTCCTCTCACCTCCTCTCCTCCCACAGACACCCATGAACCAGGCATCCACGCGCTCCCACTGTATCTTCACTGTGCACCTGTGTGGGCGCGAGCCGGGCTCGGCCACCCTGCGGCGCTCCAAGCTCCACTTGGTGGACCTGGCTGGGTCGGAGAGGGTGGGCAAGGCTGGCGTAGGCGGACAGCAGCTCACCGAGGCCAAGTACATCAACCTCTCCCTCCACTACTTGGAGCAGGTAGCCACTTCAAGTTGTGGTTCTGAATTTAATTTGGTTTTTGATCAATGGTCATCGTATACTCTATGAAGCAATATGAACAAATTTATATGGGAAACTATTTTTGATATACCTAATGAAACGTTTATGCTGCAAATCAAATGTTTCTGTCTACATGTCTCGTTGTAGGTCAACATTATCCATGTTTTCGGCATAGGGAAATAAGATAAGATAAGATAATCCTTTATTTGTCCCACAAGGGGAAATTACAGTGCTACAGCAGCAAGTGGACACGGTTAAAAAAGAGACGGCAGCATAATAGCACGTATAGCAGGGTGGGAATTACACGGCCATCAGGCCATGGCCTGTGTTGCCCCTCCTTCTGACCGTGATGCCCTGAGATTGCTAAAGGGCTCATTATACTCGAGCAAGCTCCGTGGGGGTGGAGCTCCACGAGTCTCCGGGAGTCACCGTGCGGACCTCGCGCTGGGGCAGATGCTATTATACTCAGAAAGTGATCAGCCAAGTGATCAGCATGTATTGTACAATGGTAACAGCCCGTGAAAAGTCGCAATGAACCGCTGTTATGTCCAGTACTGAGTGCGCTTTCACTCTCAAACGACCGTACATCAGCACATGAATGAATCTCCAAACTTGTTTTTACTGAAAGCCGTTTTACATCTCAGCCTTGATTGCCTACTCTGTGCTGCTTTTAATCTCTCTCAATAATGCTCTCAACACAACACACTTGGTGAAATGACTAAAAACGAACAGTTGCAAATCAAAGTTTATAGCCTACCACATGGGTCAAGAAATGTGGGGAAAACACAGCTCAGTGTTCAGGGCTCAGTGGCTTGAAAGCAGCCATGTTTGGAGAGAAGCCGTCCGGAGGTCGCGCTGTGAGAAAAAAAATCCGGCACACGGTGAGCGCCCGACGGAGGTAGCGAATAACCACGCCCAACAAATTTACGTCATTTGACGCGCCCGGCCCTCGCTCCACCCCCGCGCCCTTCGCGGCAGGGTGAGCATAAAGCAGCCTTAAGGCTACCTTGGTAAGTGCCCTGCTACCAGCCTGTTACTGTCAGTTGCTTTAAAAGCGTCAGTGGTCTCAGTTTAATGTAGCCTACCCTGTGCAAAGGATGTGTAATTGAACCATTTTAACACACATTTGAGAAAAAAATCACTCTTCATGATGTCAATGGAGCAATTGCCTTTGTGCGCTGGCATGTGGCCTTGTGCCCTAAAAAATATTGTGATGCCGAAGGCTAGATGGCCTTGCCCCTAAAATGATGAAATCCCCCCCCTGACGTATAGTCAGTAACAGTAAAACAGAATATAACAATTACTCAACAATTACATTAAAAAGTAAAAATTGCATTAAAGACTAAAAAATTACATTAAAAATTACATTAAAAAGTGCTGGATAAAAGTGCATTTAGTAGCCAATTGAGCCAAATGAGAGCAGCAATTTAGACCATTGTTCACTCAGGAGTGTACAGAATTAAAAAGTCTGACAGCCGCTGGGAGGAAAGAACTCAAGGCTCTGGTGAGGGAGCTCTCCAGGGCACAGTGTCGTGCAGAGGATGGGAGTTGTTCTCCATCAGAGAGGCCACTTGTGCTCTCATCCGCCGCTCACCCACCACCTCCACTGAGCCCAGGCGGCAGCCTAGGACAGAGCTGGCCTTTCGGATCAGCTTGTCGAGCCTCTTCCTGTCCGTGGCTGAGATGCTGCTGCCCCAACAGACCACACTGTAGAAGAGGGCAGAGACCACCACTGTGTCATAAAAAGACCTCAGCAGTGCCCCCTGCACCCCAAATGACCTCAGCCTCCTCAGTAGGTACAACCTACTCTGGCCTTTCTTATAAAGTGCCGTAGTATTGTCTGACCAGTTCACTTTATTGTTCAGGTGAACACCCAGGTACTTGTAGGATGTTACCCTCTCAATGTCTGTTCCCTGGATGTTCACCGGAGTTGGGGGTGGGGGACCACGCCTGCGGAAATCCACCACCAGCTCCTTGGTCTTCCCGGCGTTGAGCTGGAGCTGGTTCCGCAGGCACCAGTCCACAAAGTCCTGTATCAGTTTTCTGTACTCTGCGTCGTCGTCTCCAGTGAGTGATGAGACCGACGATCGCAGAGTCGTCAGAAAACTTCTGCAGGTGACAGGAGGGGGTGTTGTGTGTGAAGTCTGCAGTGTATGCAGTGAAAAAGAACGGGTCCAGGACCGTTCCCTGCGGGGCCCCTGTACTGCAGACCACCGTGTCTGACACACAGTCCCGTGCCCTCACATATTGTGGTCGGTTAGTGAGATAATCCAGGATCCATGCTGACAGGAGAGGATCCACACCCATGATTTCCAGCTTGTTCCTCAGAAGTGCAGATCATCAAATCATGCTAAATCAAATCCATTTTAATTAAATCCTGCTGATTCAGGCCACCTCACTTGTTCAACGTAATTCATTTAGGAAATGAAGTTAGTTTGACATCAAAATGAATCGTTTGATGTCAAACTAACTTCATTTTGATTAATCGCCATCTCACAGTCACCATATTACTAGCTGTAATAATGGCCCATCCTGTTGGAAAATGTAATCCCACAGTCTCTCAGACATTTAATTATGTTACAGTCAGGCATTTCATAAGCTACCTCCATCTCTGCCTTTAATAAACTTGTCTTTAACCTCCTCCATTTATCTCCATCCTCCCTGTTCTTCTGCAGGTGATCAAAGCTTTGTCAGAGAAGAGCCGCACCCACATCCCCTACAGGAACTCCATGATGACCTCTGTGCTGAGGGACAGCCTGGGGGGCAACTGCATGACCACCATGATCGCCACGGTCTCAGTGGACAGGAGCAACCTTGACGTACGTTCACACAAAAGGTTCTCATAGCATGCAACAAAGCAAGGAGAAACAAGAGTTCAACAAACTTGCAGGCGAGCTACACTATCAGTCAAAAGTTGGGTTTGGTCTGAGTTCTATGTTTTCTTAGAGTTATGCTTAAACACTTGACATTTGTTTCCTAAGACAAATATAAAATAGTGAAGTTGATGCCTATGTATGAAAGCCTTTGCCTTTCTATCAAATCAAAGGGTTGCTACTACTAGTTTTGATTTGTTTTTGTAGTTTTCTTACTTTTTGGTCATGGCATAATTCTATTTGTGCTATTTTATAGTTTTGATGTCTGTACTATTATTCTAGAATGTGAAAAACCGTAAAAATAAAGAAACATGTGGTGTGTCCAAGCTTTTGACAAGTGGTGTAGCTCAGTGTTTCCCAACCAGGGGTACATCAGAATCAGAATCAGAATCACTTTTATTGCCACAGTATGCAAGTTACATACGAGGAATTTGTCTTAGTGTCTGTATGCAGCGTAGCGGGCACATCAATATACAGAGATAAGAAGTAGGAAGATAACTAAAGACAATCACAAAGTTGCAAGTGCAATCAAATCGAGTAAATATATACAATATGTACATGAGTGGTGAAGTGTTCTGTGGATGATAAATATGAATTTACGTTGAATTTACATGAGATTTATAGACTGAGTTAAATAAGAGTTTACATTGAATGTACATGAAATTTACAGGCTAAGTTAAATAGGCATTAAATGTGCAGGGAATTTACATGAATTTACAGTCCCAGTTAAACAGGCATTCAATTAGATATGAGTTTGGTGAGGCTGATGGTGGTTGGGAAGAAGCTGGTCTTGTGGTGGGTGGTTCTGGTCTTGGCAGACCTCACTCTCTTGCCATGGGGGAGTGTCTTAAAGAGTTTGTGGCCAGGGTGGGAGGGGTCAGCCATGATCTTGCGAGACCGCTTCAGTGTCCTGGCTGCATGCAGGTCCTGGAGGGATGGCAGGTTGCATCCGATTATCTTGTCAGCGCAGCGGATGGTGATACATGTACCCCTACTGGTACTTAAGTAGCTTGCAGGTGGTACTTTGAAAGATTTGCGATTACAATTTATTTCCAAAATGATAAAAACAATATTCAAAGTACTTTCATGGGCCCATTTCTAAAATTATACGTACGCACCGCCCCGCAATTGGTTCCCCCGTGGAAGGTGTCATCTTAGACTACTCTGTGAAGAGGTCACGTCCACGCATGTCAAAACACAAAACAACTCGCAAACAGGGAAAAATGGCTCAAGCGTCCAGTTTCTGTCAAGCCCAAACACTGGCAGTTCAGTGAAGCATCTATTTTGTATGGATTTACTTATGTATGTCCACAGATCCACTGCAGCCAGTGTTTTTGTTACGCAATCGTCCTGACAAATAATTCAATGAAGCCAGCCCATCTACAGCACCACCAGAGCACCAAACACTCAGGAAGTCTTGGTAAAACTGACCACCTTTTCAATTGAATGTTCAGAATTGTATGAAAGGGGAGTAATTCAAATGATTTTTATGTAATAATAAGTTGGGTTTGATACTAAAAGTTTAATATGAGTTTAATAGAACAAATTTAGGAGAATCATTAACATGCATGAGTGAGGGGGTACTACTCTAGCCTAGGTAAACCCAGCCCCCACGTGACCTGCTCTCTCAGTTCTGACTGAGAGCAGGTCACGTGGGGGATGGGTTTACCCAGGCTAGTACTACTCAGCTCAAGGGGTACATTATGACAAAAAAGGTTGGGAACCACTGGTGTAGCTTAGCCTTGCTTGCTAGCTCTGTATGTCACTAGTGATAGCTAAATACGTACTCTCCTTAAACCACCTCTGGAAGCTCTGGCTGTTGAAACACAGCTAAAACACATTTTTCAAGACATTTTCTTGCCGCATCATATATCTTGCCCCATAGAAATGAATGAAAAGCTCTGCATTAAAAAGAAAAGAAAAACGGTGAACACACCTTGATTCATTCCCACAGAGGCCATGCATGTAGAACATAGAGAAACATAGAGAAAATATAATAAATCAATGAATGAATACTAAAGTAATATGGGGTAAACAGAAAGCCAAATATTGCTAGTATAACTAACATATTAATATGTATTTTAGTATGAATGGTAAAAGCTCATTTGCCTTCACCCTTAAAACACTGCTCTGTTTTCTCCAGGAGTCCATCTCTACTTGTCGCTTTGCCCAGCGCGTGGCTCTCATCAAGAATGAGGCGCTGTTGAATGAAGAAGTGGATCCGGCTCTGGTGAGACAGCCAGACACTCACAGCACTTCAGCAGTCACTACAAATACCATGGCTGAGCCACACGATCGCACCACAAAGGCATGAGTTAATGTGCTGCTACACTACGGCCAGACCCTCCTCACAGCTTCCAGACCTTCAATTGATCAGAGAATATGTTGCAGCAAGGATCCAACTGCTAACTGTAACTAAGTGTAACCCACCGTGTCCTTAAGTGTCCTCTGTCAGCATCCAACACCACATTGCTTTTTCCAGTGTCAGTCGTTTTGGAAGAAGCATTTTTCCACCTCTGGCATGCAGACGCCTGTCCGTCGCATGGTATTTAGACAGCTCCCAGGTCCTGTTTGCATTCTATCTCCATCTTGTTTACATACCTTCAGCTCTGTTATGGCATATTTGATCCCAAAACCTCACAACGTCTCGTGGATGCGTCCAGCTGGAGACAGATGTGTATATATACCTTTGCACACACACGCAAGCAAGCAAGTGCAAACGCATGCACGCGGCCACAAAGGCGGATTTGTCACTGGGCGAAAAGGGCTAGGATCCAGAAATGTTGCGATTGGATATCGCCGAGAGTCTCTAGAGAATATGGTCGATTTCTGACGCATATTCAGAGTTTTGTTGATATGCGCCATATCTGGTCAAATATGCACTCGATATACATTGTGAGGACATAATACATTTGACTAGGATACCAGATCAATCTTATTTTTGTCGTGTATGCGTTCCAAATACAACCTTGTGTTATGTCTGGAAATATCCAAGCTCTATATTTTTTCTAGAATCCTGGTTGAGTTCAGTATGACTGAAAGTCATATGGTCACTCTGGATTCTCTGGAGAATACTGACCATTTCCAATGCATATTCAGAGTTTTGTTGGCATATTCGGTATCCATTCAAATATGGATGAAAGATTCCTGCTTGACTGTAGATGTCAGGGCGTAAAGTCTCTATTTGGATTCTTAGATCATTCAGAAAATAGAGAGCGTGACACAGGAGAGAAAACACTCAACCAACATTTAATTCCCACTTTCGCTCTCACACTCTCACATAGACATGCACTTTCTACATCTCTCACACTCTCACATAGACATGCACTTTCTACATCTCTCACACTCTCACATAGACATGCACTTTCTACATCTCTCACACTCTCACATAGACATGCACTTTCTACATCTCTCACACTCTCACATAGACATGCACTTTCTACATCTCTCACACTCTCACATAGACATGCACTTTATACATCTCTCACTCTCACATAGACATGCACTTTCTACATCTCACACTCTCACATAGACATACACTTTCTACATCTCTCACACTCACATAGACATGCACTTTCTACATCTCTCACACTCTCACATAGACATGCACTTTCTACATCTCACACTCTCACATAGACATACACTTTCTACATCTCTCACACTCTCACATAGACATGCACTTTCTACATCTCACACTCTCACATAGACATACACTTTCTACATCTCTCACACTCTCACATAGACATGCACTTTCTACATCTCTCACTCTCACATAGACATGCACTTTCTACATCTCTCACTCTCACATAGACATGCACTTTCTACATCTCTCACTCTCACATAGACATGCACTTTCTACATCTCTCACTCTCACATAGACATGCACTTTCTACATCTCTCACTCTCACATAGACATGCACTTTCTACATCTCACACTCTCACATAGACATGCACTTTCTACATCTCTCACTCTCACATAGACATGCACTTTCTACATCTCTCACTCTCACATAGACATGCACTTTCTACATCTCTCACTCTCACATAGACATGCACTTTCTACATCTCTCACACTCTCACATAGACATGCACTTTCTACATCTCTCACTCTCACATAGACATGCACTTTCTACATCTCTCACTCTCACATAGACATGCACTTTCTACATCTCTCACTCTCACATAGACATGCACTTTCTACATCTCTCACACTCTCACATAGACATGCACTTTCTACATCTCTCACTCTCACATAGACATGCACTTTCTACATCTCTCACTCTCACATAGACATGCACTTTCTACATCTCACACTCTCACATAGACATGCACTTTCTACATCTCTCACTCTCACATAGACATGCACTTTCTACATCTCTCACTCTCACATAGACATGCACTTTCTACATCTCTCACACTCTCACATAGACATGCACTTTCTACATCTCACACTCTCACATAGACATACACTTTCTACATCTCTCACACTCTCACATAGACATGCACTTTCTACATCTCACACTCTCACATAGACATGCACTTTCTACATCTCTCACACTCTCACATAGACATGCACTTTCTACATCTCTCACACTCTCACATAGACATGCACTTTCTACATCTCTCACACTCTCACATAGACATGCACTTTCTACATCTCTCACTCTCACATAGACATGCACTTTCTACATCTCTCACACTCTCACATAGACATGCACTTTCTACATCTCTCACTCTCACATAGACATGCACTTTCTACATCTCTCACTCTCACATAGACATGCACTTTCTACATCTCTCACATAGACATGCACTTTCTACATCTCTCACACTCTCACATAGACATGCACTTTCTACATCTCTCACACTCTCACATAGACATACACTTTCTACATCTCTCACACTCTCACATAGACATGCACTTTCTACATCTCACACTCTCACATAGACATGCACTTTCTACATCTCACACTCTCACATAGACATGCACTTTCTACATCTCTCACACTCTCACATAGACATGCACTTTCTACATCTCACACTCTCACATAGACATGCACTTTCTACATCTCACACTCTCACATAGACATACACTTTCTACATCTCTCACACTCTCACATAGACATGCACTTTCTACATCTCACACTCTCACATAGACATGCACTTTCTACATCTCTCACACTCTCACATAGACATGCACTTTCTACATCTCACACTCTCACATAGACATGCACTTTCTACATCTCTCACACTCTCACATAGACATGCACTTTCTACATCTCTCACACTCTCACATAGACATGCACTTTCTACATCTCACACTCTCACATAGACATGCACTTTCTACATCTCTCACACTCTCACATAGACATGCACTTTCTACATCTCACACTCTCACATAGACATGCACTTTCTACATCTCTCACACTCTCACATAGACATGCACTTTCTACATCTCTCACACTCTCACATAGACATGCACTTTCTACATCTCACACTCTCACATAGACATGCACTTTCTACATCTCTCACACTCTCACATAGACATGCACTTTCTACATCTCTCACACTCTCACATAGACATGCACTTTCTACATCTCTCACACTCTCACATAGACATGCACTTTCTACATCTCACACACTCTCACATAGACATGCACTTTCTACATCTCTCACACTCTCACATAGACATGCACTTTCTACATCTCTCACACTCTCACATAGACATGCACTTTCTACATCTCTCACACTCTCACATAGACATGCACTTTCTACATCTCACACTCTCACATAGACATGCACTTTATACATCTCTCACACTCTCACATAGACATGCACTTTCTACATCTCTCACTCTCACATAGACATGCACTTTCTACATCTCTCACTCTCACATAGACATGCACTTTCTACATCTCACACTCTCACATAGACATGCACTTTCTACATCTCACACACTCTCACATAGACATGCACTTTCTACATCTCTCACACTCTCACATAGACATGCACTTTCTACATCTCACACTCTCACATAGACATGCACTTTCTACATCTCACACTCTCACATAGACATGCACTTTCTACATCTCTCACACTCTCACATAGACATGCACTTTCTACATCTCTCACACTCTCACATAGACATGCACCCTCTACATCTCTCACTCTCACATAGACATACACTTTCTACATCTCTCACTCTCACATAGACATGCACTTTCTACATCTCACACTCTCACATAGACATGCACTTTCTACATCTCTTGTAAAGATTAATTTTAGACGCAAATGTTATTTTATTACATACACACTACATAATGAGAGCAACAGGAAAGACAAGAGATTGCTTAATCAGTTGAGCAAGTCCCCCCCAAACCGGTTTTCTCCCCAATTGTACTTGGCCAATTCCCCTGCTGTCCTGGGCATTGCTCCAACCCCTCTGCCGATCTGGGGAGAGACACTGTAGACAAGCACATTCTTCCTCCTATACATGTGAAGTTGCCATCCACTTCTTTTCACCTGATAACGAGGAGTTTCACCGGCAGGCCGTAACGTGTGGGAGGATCGCGCTATTCCCCCAATTCCCCCAAGGAGGCGCTAGCGCAGTGACCAGGACACATACCCTTAATCCAGCTTCCCCCCATAGACACAGCCAATTGTGCCTGTATGGATGCCCGACCAAGCCGGACACAACACCTGCGACCCTTGTGTTGGTAGGCAAGGAATTTACCACTGCACTACCCGGGCGCCCCAGTTGAGCAAGGTTTTAACCATAGAAAATGGGAGTAAAAGGGTAGGCCCCTATCGAGCTGACTCTCTCCATGCCTGCCTGTACCTCTTACTGCTTTACTTTACCACAGTACACTAGGAAATAGACCTGCTCATTGCTGTTCGGGCCCTTCGGGAGATATACAGTAGTAAGTCATCACCATTATACCCGCTTCCTCCCCTCCCACCAGGATGTGCCTGGGGATCAACTGCTCCTGTATTACTGCTCCTGAGTCTTGGCTGGCCACTTGCAAACCCTGCAGAGGTATTTTTAAGAGAGTCTGCGGCCGGCCCAGTAATTGTGACGGTGTCTGGCTGCTCCCAATTGGGTCCGGCATGGTTACAGCTCCAGGCCAACCCCAACTCCATGGGCAAACTCCTTGTCTCCGTTTCTGGCTTTTTGGTGTGTTTCTCATTTCTCTCCGTCTCCCTGCCTTTCTCTGTCTCTCGCTCTATCTCTTCCCGGGGGGAAAGTGAGAGAACAAAAAAAAAAACAAGGCAGCAGTGCAGTTTGCATATTAGAATGATGTCATTCATCTTGGTTTGGGGTGACACTCAGACTGCCTCGTCTGAAGGCACACTGTCTGCTGGCTTTGCCTGCTCTGCTAATGGATTTGAAGCCTGGAGTTTGCCTCTCACAGTCTCACAGTGGGCGTTTGGTGAAGCCTTCAGACCACACACTACCTTTACAGACCTGTACTGTAGGCCGCAGACGGCCAAATCCACGTCTTCAAAGGAAACACTTCTTTAAAGGTAAACATAATGCGAGGGCCTGAACAGCAGGAAAGCAGCCACACCAGACCAGATATTTCACACGTGGCTCATGGACGGAGAAGAATGAGGTGCTGAAAGTGACCTGAGATCATAATGCAGTCCACTACTGAGACCAGACCATATTAGGCTGGTAGGCTCCACTAACAGCGTTACGGCCAGTAGTCTTAATCCTCCATGTAGACCTGGCTAATCTTGGTCCACAGTCATTGGCAGAGGTAGTCAACAGTTGTCAAGGCTGCCAAGGTACTTGCACCACCTTACCGTTATCTCTCTCCACCTATGCCAAATGTGCACTTTGGGGAAAATTGAGCATATTATGCAGGGATGCTTAGTGGTTGTTGAGTTGAGCTGAATTGCCATCCCTATTTTCTGTAATACCAGGTTCTCTCAAGGGTCAAAATAGTTGATCTTATGGTGTTGTTATGCAGTTTAGCAGAGGATAATGGGAAGGCTGCGTGACCCTCTTGAACCTGGACCCTCCCTAAACTCTCACACACGCGCGCACACACGCGCGCACACACACACACACACACACACACACACACACACACACAACCCACACACACCATCCTGCTCGAGGAGACAGGCCTGATTAGTGCATACCTGTGAGTCAAACAGAAGCCTGTTTCTAGCCCGCCAGAGAGACGTGTTTGCGAAGCTGGTGTGAGAATTCCTGCGGTCGGTGGCTCCGCCTGCCCTCCTTCCTCTGTCTCGTCAGAGCGCCTCGCGTCCGTTTGCGTCCCGCTTGTTACTGTACTGGTGGTAGGTACAGCGCAGCGCTCCCTCGCCCCCAGGCTGTCCACAGTGTCTACATGGTGCCATGCACAGAATACAGCCCATGTGTTCTTGTTTTGTTATGGGGGATAAAAGCCCTACTTTTGGGTGTAGTAGTAGGAAAACATGCCTCCTCGTCCTCCATAAAAAGGGGCCCCATAATAGCACCTTGTTTGTCACATGCATTTTGAAGTATAATCTGTAGTCTCACTGCAATGCTTGCAGTTTACTGTGGGTGGCTTTCTACACAGGATGGTTATCTACCGTATATATAAAATTGAGTATGTGGGCGATGTTTGTTTGTTTCAAGTTCTGTGTCCGGCCACAGCTATGCCGTTTTACGTGCGATCAGGCTGAAACCTTCAGGGTGTGTAAAGGGCACCCGTGCGGGTGACCTGACGGAGCCGTATTTTTTAATTAGGCTAAATGATGTGATGTCATCAGTGATGATGTCAAAAGTCATGTTTTAAGGGCGCACGCACACACACACACAAGGAGGCATTGTGACAAGACTGATCAGTGATGTCATAGACACACACACACACACACACACACACACACACACACACACACACACTGATGATGTCATCAGTGATATAATACACACACACACACACACACAAGGAGGCATAGTGACATCACTGATGCAATAACATTTAGTGAGCAACACACACACACCCGCCCGCGGCAATAGGGCAGGCGAGGCCACGAAGCAGCTGAGCTGAGAGCGCGCGTAGTCTACTAAAAAATACTATTGTGTGTGATGAAGCTGAATCAACCTGAGTCAGCTGAATGTTTCACACCTCCAACATATTTGTCATGCAGTGTAAACAGCACAGACACAAAGGGACAGATTGAGAGAGAGTGGGGTGTCTGGGTAGTGTAAAGGTACTGGTAGATAAAAGCACTTGCCTACTTCCAGCTTTGGCCAGACGTTTCTACAGACACAATTGGCCGTGTCTGCGGGTGGGAAGCCGGTGGGGTATGAGTCCTGGTCGCTGCACTAGTGCCTCCTCTGATCGGTTGAGGCATCTGTTCGGGGGGAGGGCAACTTGCGAGAATAGCGTGATCCTCCCACGCGCTACGTCCTGCCGGTGAAACTCCTCGCTGTCAGGTGAAAAGAAGCTGCTGGTGACTGCACATGTATCGGAGGAAGTATGTGCTTGTCTATGACTCTCGCCAGATCAGCAGAGGGGGTGGAGCATTGATTGGGACAGGGAATTGGCCAAGTACATTTGGGGAGAGAATGGGAGAAAATTCAGAAAAACTTATAAAGATTTTTAAAAAAGAGATGAGAGATTGAATGAATGATCTGAAATATCTTGGCTAGCCCTCCAACATCTGCGTCATCGCTAGTGCCGCCGCAATACCAGTCGATCCAGACTGGATGTCTTTCCACCACGGTGCCCTGACCCTGCATAAGATATGCTGACATCATGGGTCACATGGCCTGAGTCAGGTTTTATTCTGAGCTTATGGATGCCTGTTGCGGTGCTGTGGTACCAGCGTGGACTCGGCCAGACTGCGACCGAGTCGTCTGACCAGTGACTGGCGGTCAGCCTTTGAGGATGCAGCTGGGAGTATTACATCAGACCATGGCTGTGCGCTTCCAAAAAAGAGATACAGGGAGCGGCTTTGGTGAAGGATGGTCAGCTATGATATTCAATGTAAAAGAAAAATATGATATGGGGAGGATTATGGACGGAATTTGCCTTTAGCTAAGTGGCACCTACCCAAAACCACATAGCGGGGCTGTTTCTTCTCAAGAACCTCTCGACTTTACAATGTCTGACTTGAATGTGGCTCTGGATTTGGAGGAGGCGGTCCATAGAAGTGGTGGTGGATTGCTGAGTTAGATCACTTAATCTGACCTTTGACCTTGGTTGAGCCTTCAATGACCCCTGGCTCCCTAGCAACTTTGTGTCAGGAGTGTTGATGACTCTGGCACGCAGTTGCCACTTTGTGTTGTATTTGTCTTCCGCTACCGAGACCATTCCAGTCTCACAGTCTGCCTTAGGATTTTGTGGTGTGGTCACTGCCAGTGGGGATAGTTAAAGTGGGATTTATACTGGAGAAAGAAGTGGTTCATGTGAGAAAAAGAGCATTCGCCACTTCTTCTTCTTTAGGCAGTTTCATGTTGTTTTCGTGGTGTGAATGGTGTGCAGGTTTTATTACAACTAGTCCAACGTCCTTCCAACAAACACAGCAAACATTGATTTCGGTGCCAGGTCATTCAAGCAATTGTCTATTTGACTGTAATGGAGGAAGAGCCTTTTCTTGAATAACGTTGGAAATCGTGTTTCTGGTCAATCAATATGGTGTGCTGGTTTTCACTCACATTTCAGCCTAATAGTGTGTTGAGTTCAAGCTTTGACATACTACACAAGCCATGGCTACTAGTAACACAGCATGAGGTACTAGCTTGCTGCCTGGCATCAAAGTGAGGGCACATGTCAAGTGGGTTCACCTCTAACCCCGTAAACCTGGTGCAGACCAGAGGTTTACGATGAATCCCACATAGCAGCGAATACAAACCTACTGCATTAATCCTACTAATTAAACCTACTGCACTGACAAGAAAGAAAGACAAAGGCGGGGTCATTTGTGAATGCTTGCTTGCCTTCAGATGAGGTCAGCTCAAACAATGGCCATTTGTTCGATTAGTCAGTCATCAAAGAAAATATTCTTGTAAACACTGGCAGCTCACTGTAATTAGTCAAACAGTCAATCAATCTGCAATTTTACACGTCACAAAGACACACAAAGAGCAGTAAACTGCACAGAAATACCAAGATGTTGTCAGGGTCAATTCTTTGTAGCTACTCCTGCAGAGTGCCACTTCATCCATGATATGAACTCGCTAATCCTATTGGGTGCAAGACGCCTACTGATCCCCTCTGAGACAGACACACAGCTGTTTAGACTTTGACCTCTCCATGCATTGACCCCCTTGGACAAGGGAAGAGGGGGGACCAGAAGCTTATCTCCAAAGATGTAAGGTTACATGGCAGACAGGCCAGGGCCCACTTGTTTTTGGTGGACTCTCTTTTCATGTCTGGAATAGCTGCGACGATAAAGTCCACATGAAAGCTGCCAGGCTCCCTGACGTTCCGTTATAAGAGCTGTTTAATCAAAAGTGGCTATCTGGAAGCTAGCATTTCTCAGCAGGTAGGGAATGCAATATCTGCTGCAGACAGCTTAAGAAATGTCTTGCTGTCGGTTTGAATCAGCGGAATCATATTTCAGGCTGTTTAGAAAAACAAGTCCTCCCATCATCTCGGCTCTCCTCCGATCGTTATTTTGACATTAACGTGCATTCTTGCTGTTAGTGTTTTTATTTTATGCAAAGATGACTATCTAAGTCCTCGTCTAAAGACTGGTTTAAGAGGCTATGTCTGGGCTTGGTGAGATTCAGCTTTTTATATATATATATAGTAACCGGACCCGGACAGCGGTTACCAAGGGCAACCAGCCCGTTGGCTCGGCATGCGGGGCCTTAACCAAACACGTGCGGACAGACAGAAGCAAAAGGTTTTATGTGTTTCTTTTTGCCACCATAGCTGGTTAATGCTATTTTATGTTTTGGTGTGGTATGAGCAGCTTCCTGTGCTTTCTCGCTGGAGCATCCAGTTGTCTGGAATCGCTTAGTTTTGTCCTGAAAACGCATCAGCGAGATAAGCCACAAGATCATTTTCAGGAGGATTCTGTCATCATTTGGCAGCGGCAAAATAGCCTCCGTCTGCATTTGTGTGTCTGTGTCTGTGTCTGTGTGTGTGTGTCCATCCGTCTGAGTAACCATACATGTTTACATCAATACACGTGAATTCAATGCACATGTTGGTTTTCATTCGTGTGTAGACTATAGAGTAAGTTATACTGTACCTTTTGAATAGTGAAACTGCTCCTCTAACCTTGCTTTTTGTTCTTTTGTTTTTGCTTCTGTTGTTTTTGTGTTTGTGTGTGTTTCAGCTAATAGTGCGTCTAAAGAGGGAGGTCCAGTTGCTGAAGGAAGAGCTCTCCATGGTGACAGGCGAGCAGAGAGATGACCGACTAACCGGGGAGGAGATCCAAACGTAAGCCACCTCGGATGCTTCAATTACTCATCCTTCTATCCCGGTCATTCATTCGCTAATTTTCGCGATTAATGTCCAATGATATCAAAGTTCATATCACCATGCACAGTGCACATAGCATAATGCCTCTGCTAAAAGAATAGCTAGCTCCAAAGTCCAAATGAGCGATCTTCTCTCACCGTAGCAGGAGCAGAGATATTATGGCTCGTGATGCTATCTCCAGATTTACGATGACAGATGAGGCAAGGGAATAAAGTGAGTGAAAGTTGTGAGTTGAGTTTGAGAATGTTCCGGAGGAGCTCGCAGCAGGCCTCTGGCCACAGGATCATGGTGTGTGTAATGATGTGCACAGCAGTAGACCTCGGTGAGCCAGTCATCTCGGGACAGTGAGGACAGGAATAGTGCTGCGCTGGCCCCTGTCCACCTTCCAAGATGTTTACAGCACCACCTCGGTCCCAGAGAGGCCGGCAGACAGTCTTTTTTTGGGATGCTAATTTGTCTTCGTAACACTTGCGACCGGGAGATCCTCAAGCAGATATGTTTTTTCATGATTTATGACTATTTGGGGTTTGCCGAAAAGGCCTACATAGCTTACGCTGTCGGCTATGCGTCGCTGCTGAGTTGAAGCCTTGTTCACTGAGGCTTAACCAGATCTAATGGTGTTTCCCGAGGCTCCGCTTCAGCCAGGACTGCTTTGTTTCTGCTGCGGTGCCCAAAAGGCAGAGGGACCCCATGGAGTCTGGGGCCAGAGTTCAGGCCTAGAGGTTCCATCAAGGACTTGGCACGGCTCCCGTCCAGTGCTGATGTATTTACCGCCCGCCCGGCCCCCTTGGTCGGGCGTTTTATTATTTCCCCTCTACTCGCTTGATTATTCCTGGTTTCCCCCGTTTGCGGTCAAACTCATGCGGCGGGACTTTAATGATGTCTGTTGTGACCACATTCACTGACATGCTGACTTGTCTTTCGCTGTTTCCTCCCCAGTTAATGCCTTGACTCATCCCCAGTGCCAAATGATTTGACATTATGAACATTTCCTGGCTTGTTTGCTGTCACATTGCCAGTCCTCCACATTTTGACTTTGGAGAAGTCTATTCTCCACGAGCAACAGGTCCGGTAAATGTCTGTCACAACTCAATATCACTTCATTCCCATACAAACTAAAATCAATGCTGTTTTTTACCACGTGCGCAGCAGCGCATGGTCAAGAGAATGCTTTTTGGGGTGAGTCATTCATTCATTCATTCATTCAGTCAGTCAGGAACAGATACCGGATAGGATGTCATCAGTGATGATGTCATCAGTGATGATGTCATCAGTGATGATGTCATGCCAAATATTTTAGTGGTTTCATCCTCGTTGTCAGGTATTTTGACTCTTGACTGTAAGATGGCCAAGTCTTCATTAAGAAGGTCCTCATGTTTTTCTCTGAAATGGATTCTTTTGAGAAGTCCTGCATTATGTTCTGTTCTGTCATTGCCTTGGCGATGGCTCTGCTCCAGTGTTACACAGCTGAACATCTGCCAGAGATTGAAAATATCGAAAACATAAATTAAAGCTGCCAAACTTGGGCTGTTGAAAGAAGTAGTTTCCTCGAATGGGCTTGAGTTGCATGAGGTCACCTGGTTGCATGATGCACGTGGTCCTGGGCCGAATTTGCCCTTGTTTTAGCTGCGATCAGCAGTTCTATAAGTCACTCTGTCGGTTGGTTGGTCGGTCGGCCCACAAAAAGTTCACCACCCTTTAACGGGCACAGTTTTCGCCCTAGGAGGCTGAAATTTGACAGGGAGGTCAAGTGTGTGTATGTGTGTGTTCGTGCATGTGTGTTCATGCCAATCTTCTCTAGTTAAAATTGGCTAAGTGGTGTATGTGGTGGTGGTGTGTGTTGTGGCGGTGTCAGTCACAATTGTGATGTCATCAGTAGAGCCCGACCGATACTGGATTTTGGAGGCCGATGCCGATACCGATATTAGGGAGTAAAAAGATTCCGATATCGATATATTGTCCGATATTCTTATATTATATAATAAACATTATATTACACAATTATTTTGCAATGATCCCTCAGATATCAAACACTTGACAAAGATATGACTTGACATGACTTGAGATATGTATTGTAGGGAGGATATTTTACAGCTTATCAATACACTTTATTGTCCAAAATGACATCAATGTAATGAAACAGTAAACTGAACTGGGAATTTAATCATTATACAAATCTAGAAATACAAAAACACAAATAGAACAAATATGAAATATAACTTGAGTTAAGAAAAAAGATCAAATCCACACAACATGCTGTCTATAACTTAAAAAATACAAAATACAAAAATATCGGCATATCGGTATCGGCTGATAATATCGGTGGACCGATATATCGGTCGGGCTCTAGTCATCAGTGATGTCACTCATGTAACTGTGATGTCCTCAGTGATGTCACTCGAGCAACTGTGATTTCATCAATGATGTCACCCGAGCAACAGGAGTTTTGCCATCAGTGATGTCATCACTGATGTCACTTGAGCAATTGTGATACCACCCTAACTGGTATGAGCCGATGGGCACAGTTGCACGATGGCGCCTAGGTGGGTGGGCGATGTCTCTCTGTCTGTCTGTCATTCCAGAGTCTCCACCCTAGGAATTAAGGGTGGGAGGGGGGATTTCAAAATGCAGGATGACAGGGGCAGAGGGCTGACATTTTCCATGCTGTGTGTGTGTGTGTGTGTGTGTGTGTGTGTGTGTGTGTGTGTGTGTGTGTGTGTGTGTGTGTGTGTGTGTGTGTGTGTGTGTGTGTGTGTGTGTGTGTGTGTGTGCGTGCGTGCGTGCGTGCGTGCGGCAGAGGCAGGGTAAGTTCACATATGTGGTCGCAGCTATTGCGAATTCGCGCTTGCTTGTTATGTACAGCTTGTTTCACTACATAATCACCTCACACCTTGGAAAAGCTATTTGGAAACTGCTGAATTCTGGCATTTGAAAGATGATGGTTCTTTTCTCCCCAAATATTGTACATGGCATTGAAGGGCATTCTCCAAAATCTAGCTTAGTATCAAAACGCCCTGATGACTTGCAGGGCCCTGAAATAAGACCGCCACGTTTGTTTTAAGTCCTTCCTCGTGTAAACGTAGCGTGTTCCTGCGCTGTCAATGTTACAGCGGAAAATGAAGACCGCAGGTCGTCGCGCCTGCATTGGATCCGTCTGGATGGTTGCCCCCTGGTCTTTTCCAGTGGCCGCTTCCAAAGCACGAAGAACCAATGTTTGGACTATCATCTAGCAATAGTTTATCAACAGGCCGGCCCAGTGGAGCTGGAACACACGTTTAAGTAAATAGTTTTCTTTGACTGGACCCAAATTTTAAACATTAGAAGCTCTCCTCAAATATAGATCTTAACTGTTTGAGTGCCTGTTGAGCCTGTGTTGAGAGTGATGGAGAAGGACTGCAGCATGGAATGTGGCCTTGGTTTAAGCTCTGGTTATTAGAGACTGTGTGTGTGTGTGTGTGTGTGTGTCTGTGTGTCTGTGTGTGTGTGTGTGTTTACGTGCGTGCGTGTGTGTGTGTGTGTGTGTGTGTGTGTGTGTGTGTGTGTGTGTGCGTGCGTGCGTGTCCAGGTTGGAGGAGCTAGTCAAGGCCTTTCTGGATGACCCTGATCCTGAGGTGACCCTGTTGCTGGGACCGGACATGAGAAAGATACTTTACTGTTTCTCTCTGTTAAAGGTATCTATCTGTCTGTATTAACAGATACCCTATATTATAGAGCACATGTCTCAAACTCAAGGCCCGAGGCCCAAATCCGGCCCGGCACCTCATTTTATGTGGCCTGTGAGAGCTATGAAGAATACAATTTAATTTGCGCAATACAATTCTTTGCAATATGGCTAAAAATAGCAATAGTTGTAGGCTACTGTTTTGTCTGTTTGCCATTGTTTTTCCTATAATTCTACTTTCAGAGCTAGTTATTAAGTATGAAGTTATTATTACTAAAAAAAACAATAATAATCAAATCAGAGGCAATATGAAATACTAGGGTATCGATACACTTAGGCTCGCCCGCTGCGTGACCTCGCCTGCAGCTCGGCTGCTGCGTGGCCTCGCCTGCTCTATTGGCATGCGCAGCGCACAACTGCTCAACTTAGCATCACTGATGACATCACTGTCACTGATGATGTCACAATGCTTATGACATCAGTGGTTATGACATCATCAGTGATGTCATAAGATGATTTTGGTCAATTATGTTGTCATGGGGACAACATTTTTAACAGACATACAGATATTGTCCACTTGCTCCCTTTTATATCAAATAAAATAAAAAGGAGGATGATAACACATTTATATCATGTTGTATTTACAACTGGCCCTTTGAGGGCAACCATAATGCTGATGTGGCCCAGAATGAAATTGAGTTTGACTCTATAATATAGAGAGTATCTGTTAATCTAATCCTATGTAAGCACTATCAACATGTATTATTGACAAGATATACATGACGATCACCATACTAGTAGGGACAGGAGAAAACAGTAAGTTGAATATATTTTGACACCCCCCCCCCCCCCATTTAAAATCATGTTTCATGTCTGTGAGGTGTTGTCTTTACTTCAATGTAAGAAATCCTAAACGTGCCTGGGTGGAACAAAGAGAAAATAAACATATCGTCGCCTTGCTAAACTAATGGCCTAAGTCATATTTTCAAGTTTTTCAGGAGACACAAAAAACTGAACCAAATAGAGAGTATATGATATTCCTTAATCATTTCACACAAAAAGGTTATGACAATATATGACTATTAACATACAAATAACGCTGTATGTCAAATCATGTTGCATAAGTGGATTAAATGACTTAGGCCAATTTATGAACATGCTGTTGCATCTTAGGCAATTTTAAACCTGACTTAGGCAAAACACTGCACATCTTTTATTCCCACTTCTGTGACCACAAACAGTTTAAAACGCTAGTGGAGCACATAGATAGAGACTCAGGAGACAGAGGGCAGTTTGACTTTCATTTAATAAAGCAAACTCATCTTTACTGCGTCACTCTTAACAAATTGTAATTTAAACTTAAACTTAAATCCTTCTTAAATCAAACAATGTCAGTTCAATCAAACACTGAGGAGGCATGTGCCTCACTTCTTCCTCCAGCTCTTCTTTGCTGGGTCAATCTTAACAAATTGTAATTTAAACGTAAATCCTTCTTAAATCAAACAAATGTCAATTAAATCAAACACTGAGGAGGCATGTGCCTCTCCTCACTTCTTCCTCGAGCTCTTTGCTGGGTTTTAACTAACCCTTTAACATTTCAAACAATTTCACTGCTCACAAGTAATTTTTTGCAAGTCCAAGTCAAGTCTCAAGTCTTTGAGGGGCAAGTCCAAGTCAAGTCTTTGAGGGGAAAGTCCAAGTCAAGTTTTTGAGGGGCAAGTCCAAGTCAAGTCTCAAGTCCCTATGGATGAGCGTTCTATCCAGCTGCATGTACATGGTCCTTCGAGCCCAGATGGGCCTCAGCAAGTGGGAATGGACCAGAGGAACCAGCAGCCAGTAGGGGGAAGAAGGGCACCTCCATACCTTCAGTTGTGGGGATATCATCCACCATCGCACCCCCCTCCCCCACAACGATACCATCCCATGTAGTTGGGCCTACACCTGAGCGGCAGCATGGTGAACCTGCACGAGACACCATGGACTATTTGAGACACCTCTTGAGGAGGCTTGATGCGGTAGAGGGATGCTTGTACTCAAGGAAAGCGCTCCCTGTGCCTCACCCAGCCCAGGCGCTCCCTGTGCCTCACCCAGTCCAGGCGCTCCCTGTGCCTCACCCAGTCCAGGCGCTCCCTGTGCCTCACCCAGTCCAGGCGTTCCCTGTGCCTCACCCAGCCCAGGCGCTCCCTGTGCCTCACCCAGTCCAGGCACTCCCTGTGCCTCACCCAGCCCAGGCACTCCCTGTGCCTCACCCAGCCCAGGCGCTCCCTGTGCCTCACCCAGCCCAGGCGCTCCCTGTGCCTCACCCAGTCCAGGTGCTCCCTGTGCCTCACCCAGTCCCGGTGCCCCCCGCACCGCCAGTTCCGATGCCCCCCGCACCGCCAGTCCCAGTGCCCCCGCACTGCCAGTCCCGGTGCCCCCCGCATCGCCAGCCCTGGTGGGCCCCCTGGCGCCAGTCCTGGTGCCCCCCGCACTGCCAGTCCTGGTGCCCTCCGCATCGCCAGTCCCGGTGCTCCCCGCACCGCCAGTCCCAGTGCCCCCCGCACTGCCAGTTCCGGTGCCCCCTGCACTGCCAGTTCCGGTGCCCCCCGCACCGCCAGTCCCGGTGGCCCCCCTGGCTCCAGTCCTAGTGCCCCCCGCACTGCCAGTCCCAGTGCCCCTCGCACTGCCAGTCCCGGTGCCCCCGCACCGTCAGTCCCGGTGGCCCCCCCAGCTACAGTCCCGGTGCCCCCCTGCAGCCCCTGCTCTGGTGGCCCCCGCACCTCCATCTGCTCCCTTGGCGCCCATCCCTCGGCGCCAATCTTCCGTGGCTCCCATCCCTCGGCGGCACCCTCCAGAACAGTCCAGCCGGAGTCGACAATATCCGGGCCGGCCCCCTGAGTATACCTGCCGGCGTCACCAGCATCCAGGTCGGCCTCCGGAAAGGTCCTGTCTGTGGCATCAGTGTCTGGGACATGATCCGGGGTTGCTCAACCTGTCTGCTCTGCCTCCTGGATGCCCTCCGGACCAGATGGCCCCTTCAGCCCTGCCGTCTTGGCTCTTTTTCCACTGGCCATGCAGCTTGCCCCATTTCACCCTGCTATGGGGCGGCCATGACAGCCGAACGGTTTGCCTCATTTACTCTCCTTACCTTCAATTCCTCTGCCTCTAGTCACTTTTCTTAGTATACATATTCACTAGTGAATATGGGGGCGGCTGTACAAAAGTGACTCTCGGACTCCAATTCCCATAACCCATCACTCCCTCACCTCCAGCCATTTTCCCTCCCCTAAGCACACCTGCACCTAATTCTGGACTGATCACCACACACCTGCACTTAAGAGGCTCTAAGAGCCTTCACACTCAGTGTGTGCTCCAGACAGCAGTGGAGGAGGCTGCTTTCGTTCTTCCCTATTGATTGCCATGTACAGATGCATTATTTGAAGCCTAAATCATCTGCTTGTACATCTGCATCTGCTTGTACATCTGCATCTGCCTGTACATCTGCCTGTACATCAGCATCAAGGGATCTGCTTTAAATAAACACCCTTGGCATATGTTCCTCTGGTCCTCTTCATTCTAATCGGTGTCCCACTTGCTGAGGCTACACCCGTAACCAACCCACTAGCAGTTTGTACATACAAAGAGCTTCATTTATGTTGAAGTATTTCTTTTTCCTTGATGCAGATGCCATTTTAAAAGCTTGTAAAATGGCCTAAGTCGCATTGTCTTGTGACTTAGGCAAAAATAAAATGGCCTAAGTCACAGTTAGATTGATTTAGTCACACTATTGATTTAGGCCATTCGAATATTGAGGTAAAAACAGCATTTTCTTTTCAATTAGGATGTTGGCCGTTTTACCAGAGGTGGGGAGCATCCTGAAGAGCTGACTTAGGCAAAAATATCATTTTCGGAAAAAAGTGACTTAGGCCATTAGTTTAGCAAGGCGACGATATTTGACCTGCACAGTGTCAATGAGAGTTAAAGTGAACGGCTCTCATCTTTTCATTTCACTCATCGATGGGCTCAGCAGTGCCCAGCTGACCACTCACTTCTTTTAAATGGCTCCCCCTTCTGACTTCTCCAGGGAGGTGCACTACTTTAGTTTAGTTTACCGTAGTTTATTTCATTTATAAAGGACATTGTGCACAGACATTAATCATTTGCAGTAAACAATAAGATGGGTGCACCAGATTTAGCAAAAAGTTAATTTCCATCTGTAGTCCTGTGTACATAAAACATTGACACAATATCAAAAACAACATAGAAACATTTATTTTACTCGGCACCATTGTAAATGAGGACTCGTCCTCAATGGGTTTTCCAAGTATAAATAAAGGTAAATTAAATTTGCCACTATTGAATGAAGTTCAATGTCCTTCCATTCTTTTCAGATGGTTGATTAATGGTTGTCACTTTCTGACCAATCTCCTTAGGCCGAATTCATCCTAACTTTAACCTAAGAAGCTGATAATAAACCTGTCCTGAAAGTTAATTCATCCTAACTTTAACCTAAGAAGCTGATAATAAACTTGTCCTGAAAGTGAAAACCATTTAACACATTGACTGCCAGACGTTTTTTTTTGCTGTAGATAGCTTCTGCCAAGCCGTTTTTTGAGGATTATGGCTCATTTTATAAGAGCCGAGGATTCGTTTCAGCTTGGAGTTTGTGAACATACAATATCTCAAAAGTACTAATAGAATGTGTACTTTCTCTGTCTAAAAGAGTTAGTTTGTAGAGTTAGTAGTTATGTAAGCATTAGCAGTTGAATACAGCATGGTTTTAGCGTGAAAAAGAATATTCAGAGATAAACGGCTTTTTGTGAAATTGGATGGAACTGTCACTTTAACCATTCATTTTTGGCTCTCTCTCTCTCTCTCTCCCTCCCCCTCTCGCTCTCTCTCTCTCTCTCCCTCCCTCTCGCTCTCCCTCCCTCTCTCTCTCTCTCTCTCTCTCTCTCCCTCCCTCTCGAGTTGCTTCAACTCCGCCCTCCGTGGGCGGACAAGCTTGTCACCAGTCAGTGCTTTGCTGCTCTCCTGTGCCTGTCTGCACAGCCGCTGTTTGAGGAAGTCGGGATGGACTCACTCGTTTGGAGTTTTGGTTGAGAGAAGCTTTTGCGATTCTGGTCATATTTATGCTGCGTGTTTCAAAGTGTGTTCGTCCACCTGTAATCTATCACCCGATCATAGTAGATCGGCTGAATCTATTATGTAAATTTGCAATCCCGCATCGCCAGCAATCAGCGCGAAAAGGAGAATGGCTGGGCTGAGAATGGCTTGACAAGTTAAAAAAATGCTTTCCTTCCTCTAGCAAGGAGAGCACTGTTGCCACTTAGTGGGTCGGTGGAATGGGTTGTAAACGTTCGGTGGCTCCAATAATTATATAAGAGATGTAAAAGGCTTAGATGCACAACCCACCGTCAAAAAAAAAAAATCGATGCCAAAAACGTGTAAACACGTTGTTGGCAGGGAACAGCTGGATTCTGAAAACGTGTTCATACGTTGTTGGCAGTGAATGAGTTAAGATCCATTGACATCCAGCCTCACCCAGTAAGGCTGTTGGTTTTCCCATGGTCTGAGTTGAGTAGACACTCAGTCTAGACTTAACTCTTTTTTTCTTGTCAGCTAATTAGATGCAAGGTGTCAAATGTTGACATGCTCTGGTCACCGCGTGAGTTTAAACCAAAGCTTCTTGAGAATTCTCACAACGGTAAATAAATAACTAATAAATGGCATGACTCTTGCGACAAACATTCCTATGATGGGTCCGTACTCATCCATCTATAGCATATGGTATGTCAGTGCAATTTGTCTGTAATAAAGTGGTGAAAGTAAGAATGATGTAGCAGTCAGTTATGAATCAGTGCGAGAATTCATTAACAAGACACAGCATTTGTGATGCCCATCCACCATTATAAAACAGTATGGCAATACTACATGTGATTCATACACTGGCTAATTTTAGATGGTCGGTCAGTAGAATATTAATTGCCAACTGATAAATAGACTGAGGTTAGGGTTTGGCTGGAGTGGACGTCCAATCCACAGACTACAATTGCTATTTAAAAAAAGCATAATGTTGGAAGAGAAAACATCCTTAAAAGTTTTTGTCTGGGAGAAAGTTGGATTCACGATAGATTTACAAAAGAAAAAGAAAAAACAAACAAACAAAACAAAAACACAGGGAAAACAGCGCAGCGCTCACGTTGCCCCCCTTCAGGTCAGAGTTGGAGCAGCCACCAGAAGCAGTTCCAGATCCCGCTCTCAAGTGTCTGTTTATCTCTCCTCTGCTTTGTTATGATCCTCAAACTCCATCTCCCCTTCAGTTTACATTCCTCTGAGCATCACCCCAGTCACACTCCGCTGATTCTGAAGGAATTTGGATCTGGTTTAAATTTGATTTCTTTCTCCTTTGTTCTCATACTCGACTCGCCCCCTTGCAGCTCTCTCCGCCTTTCCTTGTTTTTTTTTAGGCGAGGTTCTCTTAATGTATGTATGTTTCCATATACATCCCAAAAAGTTTCCAGGACCACCCTCATCCCCCACTCCCAGGTCTTGGTACCTGTCTCTTAGATTGTATCTTCTGCACTCGGACTAGCAGCTCACCCATGGGACCATCTTCCAAAAAAGGGGCATATCTCCCCTCAATGTGGACTAGCACTCCTCACATATCGAAGCATATGTTGGGGGCGAAAGCAACATTTTAAACAGGTTTACCACCAGCCACAGAATTTCTGTAATATCATTGAATTTTGAGAGGTGTATTCCAGACAGGGAGAATAAGGGAATTTGATAAATTCTCTCACATCATTAACAAACCACAAAGGAGTATCATTTTTAGGCCATGGAAAGTCATAGAATTTTATGACAGGGCCACAGGGGGAGCCCCGTTTAAAAGGCAGAAAAGTCTGAATATATCACTCTGTCTATCAGTCATTGAAGGAAAATGACATGATGAGACTGAATGTAATTTAATTTCAACAACCGGGTTTGGACAGAATCTGTTTATTTACAAAAAGTGGAAAAGGAAGCTATTCTGTACTAACTTTAAAAGTCGTTCTTTCTGTGCTTCCTGGTGCAGGTGATGATCCGGGAGAAGCTAGCTGGTGCGATTGGACGAGTCGATGGGCAGTTATCACCAGCAGCAGCAGCGGTGAGGGAGGACACCCAAGACAGCCTCAGTCCAGCAGAGCTGACGAAACTAAAAGAGATGTTAACGCAACGTGATAATGAGATCAGTATCCTTTGACAAGGGAAGTTTGTGGACAACTTATTTTGCTCAGAACTCAGTGTTTCACACAGGGTTTGGAGCGATTGGGGTGGGTGGGCCTCACACCCACTAGGGGGTCCCTACATTTTGTACATTTTAAAGTAAAGGGCATGGGTGCGAAAACACATTAGGCAGAACCTGATCTTGCAGTTAAAGGAATATTTTATTCCCTATCAGAATCACTTTTCAGAATCAGAATCAGAATCACTTTTATTGCCACAGTATGCAAGTTACATACGAGGAATTTGTCTTAGTGTCTGTATGCAGCGTAGCGGTCACATCAATATACAGAGATAAGAAGTAGGAAGATAACTAAAGACAATCACAACGTTGCAAGTGCAATCAAATCGAGTAAATATACAGTATACAGTACAATATGTACATGAGTGGTGAAGTGTTCTGTGGATAATAAATATGAATTTATGTTGAATTTACATGAGATTTACAGACTGAGTTAAATAGGCGTTGAATAGGCAGTGGATTTACATGAATTTACAGTCGGAGTTAAATAAGAGTTTACATTGAATGTACATGACATTTACAGGCTAAAATGTGCAGGGAATTTACATGAATTTACAGTCCCAGTTAAACAGGCATTAAATTAGATATGAGTTACAGTTTTATGGCGGGGGGGGGTGTTCAGCTGAGTTTAGGAGGAGTTTAGGAGTTTGTGTGTGTGTGTGTTTGGGGGGGGGGGGCTGTTGGTGAGGTCCTTGGTGGAAGGGGTTTCCGGGCCTTGTTGGTGAGGCTGATGGCGGTTGGTGGCGGTTGGGAAGAAGCTGGTCTTGTGGCGGGTGGTTCTGGTTTTGGTAGCCCTCAGTCTCTTGCCGTGGGGGAGTGTCTTAAAGAGTTTGTGGCCAGGGTGGGAGGGGTCGGCCATGATCTTGCGAGACTGCTTCAGTGTCCTGGCTGCATGCAGGTCCTGGAGGGATGGCAGGTTGCATCCGATTATCTTCTCAGCACAGTGGATGATGCGCTGAAGTCTGTTAATGTCTTTGAGAGTGGCAGCAGCATACCAGACGGTGATGGAGGAGGTGAGGATGGACTCAACGATGGAGGTGTAGAAGTGCACCATCGTGGCCTTTGGCACTTTTAATTTCTTCAGCTGCCGTACAACGTACATCCTCTGCTGTGCCTTCTTGGTGAGAGCTCTGATGTTCAGCTCCCATTTTAGGTCGTGACTGATGATCATCCCCAGGAAGTGGAAGGACTCAGTGTTGACTGGGGAGTCACCCAGGGTGATGGGGGAAGGTGGGGCTTTGTGCCTCCTGTAATCCACAATCATCTCCATTGTTTTTTGATAAAAAAAAAATACAATACTAAGAAAAGGGAAGTGGAACAATAGAGGTGCAGATAGGAATAAAAATGATACATTTGAGTGTGTCCCGGAGGCTTTGGAGACCACTGTGTTCCAGACAAGGGAGGGTCTAACTCTCATGCGTAGTATAACTCCCACGGGTCCACTAGTTAAAAATGAATTAACCATGGAGCTTTAGAGCTGCTACAAATTCTCATTTTCTCACTTTTAGGCTAATGCCAGTCGCCTACGATTACTGTATGCTAAAGTGTTAGCACGCGCAACAGACAGAACTATTGGAGACACAGAGGATTTTGATGCTTTGTCATAATATTGGGTAAGTTGACCAAAGGGCCAAACTCACAAAAAGTTGGTTTCGTCCTGTAGGCTAATTTCTTTCCCTTCTCAAATGCAAGCCTGAGGCTGCATTACAGTATACCACATTGTTTACAGTGTTCTTTCCAGAACAGTTGCAACTACCACAGTTGAAGTATTGGTCATACAAGTTCTGTTTGGGTTGGTTCAAACTTCCCTTAGTGTCTAGTGAACAGAATACAGTACTGTATAGTGCACATGCCTAATATAGTGTGTATGGTGGAGTATCTTTTAGACTTCAGCCAAAATCTAAATGTTATATTGTTTCTGTGTGTAGCCAGAAACAATGTGTAGCCAAATTTAATCACACTTACTGTTGATAGCGGAACCTTTTATTTGAAGATATTTACCCTTAAGTAAATCTGCCTGTGTTATTGCATGGCTGGATTGCAGTACTTCTGCAAACACATGAATTATGAAATTTAAGTAGGGTTGAATTCATCACCAATCCCCCAAAATATACATGAAATGTTATTTTAATGTGCATGTGCAGATACAGTATATCTTCATCTAATGACTGCAGTTAATCATAATTACTATTAATCATAATTATAGCATTTGCGTTTAAAGATGATATTTCTAATGGCTTTTGGGGATGATTCTTGCCGTTATCCCCCCTTCGCTGCAGCTTGTCATTAGATCACAGCACATTAGTCGGGAAATCGAGATGTCTACTTGATTATTTAGCCACAAAAACCTCAGCTCTCCAAAATAAATAGAATATTATTATGAAGATATTTAACATAGTATGTCTTGGAACAAGTACATGTAATGTGAAATCCTCTCTTCTTCATTCTATATTTTCCCTTTCAAAATGACAGTGGTTTTCCACAAAATGCAGATGTCATCACCAAAATTGCTATTGTATGGGGCAGATTACATTTCAGTGTTTAAAAGTACACACTCTATTTTTGATTATAGGAAGACCTGTTATGCCCTTGCTTTACTGTATTATCTTTATATTTTCATTTTATACATTTTTGTAAATATACAAATATAAATATACTTGCAGCAAACTGTCCATCCTTCACGGTGGTCTGTCTGTGGGATGGAATGATCTTCTCATAGTTTGCCTTAATTTGATGACATCACCTTCAGGCGTATCCCTAATCATCTAGATTTGGACTCTTGCTACAACTAAAGCTCGTATCCGCTCGCTAATCACCATCCCATGTCTGTATAACTGCTGCATCCAACCCCCTCAGCTCCCCATCCTCCCCATGTCTGTATAACCGCTGCATCCCCCACCTCAGCTCACCATCCTCCCCATGTCTGTATAACCGCTGCATCCCCCACCTCAGCTCACCATCCTCCCCATGTCTGTGTAACCGCTGCATCCCACCCCCTCAGCTCACCATCCTCCCCATGTCTGTATAACCGCTGCATCCCACCCCCTCAGCTCCCCATCCTCCCCATGTCTGTATAACTGCTGCATCCCCCACCTCAGCTCACCATCCTCCCCATGTCTGTATAACCGCTGCATCCCCCCTCAGCTCACCATCCTCCCCATGTCTGTATAACCGCTGCATCCCACCCCCTCGACTCACCATCCTCCCCATGTCTGTATAACTGCTGCATCCCACCCCCTCAGCTCACCATCCTCTCCATGTCTATATAACCGCTGCATCCCACCCCCTCAGCTCCCCATCCTCCCCATGTCTGTATAACCGCTGCATCCCACCCCCTCGACTCACCATCCTCCCCATGTCTGTATAACCGCTGCATTCCCCCCTCAGCTCACCATCCTCTCCATGTCTATATAACCGCTGCATCCCCCCCTCAACTCACCATCCTCCCCATGTCTGTATAACCGCTGCATCCCCCCCTCGACTCCCCATCCTCCCCATGTCTGTATAACTGCTGCATCCCCCCCCTCGACTCCCCATCCTCCCCATGTCTGAGTAACTGCTGCACTCCCCCCCCCTCGACTCACCATCCTCCCCATGTCTGAGTAACTGCTGCACTCCCCCCCTCGACTCCCCATCCTCCCCATGTCTGTATAACTGCTGCATCCCCCCCCCTCGACTCCCCATCCTCCCCATGTCTGAATAACTGCTGCACCCCCCCCCCAGCTCCCCATCCTCCCCATGTCTGTATAACTGCTGCATCCCCCCCAGCTCACCATCCTCCCCATGTCTGTATAACTGCTGCATCCCCCCCCCCTCGACTCACCATCCTCCCATGTCTGTATAACTGCTGCATCCCCCCCCCCTCGACTCCCCATCCTCCCCATGTCTGAATAACTGCTGCATCCCCCCCAGCTCACCATCCTCCCCATGTCTGAATAACTGCTGCATCCCACCCCCTCAGCTCACCATCTTCCCCATGTCTGAATAACTGCTGCATCCCCCCCCCTCGACTCACCATCCTCCCCATGTCTGAATAACTGCTGCATCCCCCCCCCAGCTCCCCATCCTCCCCATGTCTGTATAACTGCTGCATCCCCCCCAGCTCACCATCCTCCCCATGTCTGTATAACTGCTGCACCCCCCCCCCCCCCTCGACTCACCATCCTCCCCATGTCTGAATAACTGCTGCACCCCCCCCCCCCCCTCAGCTCCCCATCCTCCCCATGTCTGAATAACTGCTGCACCCCCCCCCCCCCAGCTCACCATCCTCCCCATGTCTGTATAACTGCTGCATCCCACCCCCTCAACCATCCTCCCCATGTCTGTATAACTGCTGCACCCCTCCCCCCCAGCTCACCATCCTCCCCATGTCTGTGTAACCGCTGCATCCCACCCCCTCAACTCTGCCCGCTCAAACTGTTGCTGGGAGGCATTGGTTCCTGCGGCACAGGTTTAACGTCACCAGACTGATGCCAGGTCTCTGCAGGGTCAATTATGGGAGAGTTTCCCTGCAAAGCAAAAGGGGGGTACACTCACCCACCGCCCCTGTGTGTTCCACTGCAGGGTCGACTCCATAGTGGGGCACCTGGAAGTGGTTAGCTGGCCCTACTGGAGTGATGACACACGCACCGCTAACGTGGAACATGATGATAGAGCAACAAAGAGAACTAACAAACAATGGTGGAGCAACGTCGAGTATGTAGAGTATATACTGTAGGATGTATATACTGTATATACTGTATGATGTGGCTCTCGGTAGCTTTTTAAGTGCTACAGCACATCTTGGCGTGACACGAGATCCCATGGGTTCTCTTTTGTATATACCACATAAATCCTGCAAAATCCTCCACAATAGCAAATGCAAGGCACTGCTTAGCAAGGCCCAGATTACATCACCTTGGTAAAATGTACAGGTCTTTTTTAACAGCCTACAGTAAGTGGGGTTGCAGGAGAGAAAGCGTCCGATTCCCACTAATTCAGACCCCATAGACTGGCCCTACTTGTCCAAATGAAATGTAGCTGTCGGGTATGTACGCACTCTTTCATTCCTTTGGTATGAAGCTATCACACAGCGACCAGGTTGGTAAACATGAGCGTGCTGTGCACAGTTTACTGACATCACATTACAGGATTTCTGGGTATTAAAGTTCAAATGTTTCAGTTACCTCCCGCTGCCATTTGGAAGCACCAATGTGTGAAGTTGCCTCATGGAGCTGTAACTTTAAATGAAGGATGTAAACTAGCTCATGTACAGCTCAGTGGGTGGAACGTAATGCTCAAACTGTCAGGATTAGTGGCTTGATTCCCTCTGAGATCACCCATGCTAAAAATATATGCACTCATCGTGCTGTAGGTCATTATGGATCAAAAGCCCCCCCCCAAATGCCCTGCTGCTGTATATTTTCAGCATATCTATTGATAAACCCAGCTGTAATATGCAACTACAGTAGGTAATGCTCAGAAGAGTTATGCCTTAGACTTGATGTTGCAAAGATTTAACCTTGATAGAAGTTGAGTTATTGAAAGCCACCTCAGCAATATTTTTTTAGTATCTTAATGCACATCCACCTCTCATTGTTTAACCTGAACTCGCACGCTAGATGTTTGAGGACTTGCCATAAAGCAGCTTGACAGTAATAAGCCATTCATTTATATTATTTAACGATTGAGAATGGAACATAGGTGTAAATATTATGAGATGTCTGGTGGCAGCGGTCCAGGAGTATACTGTACACTGGAATAACTCAAACTTCAGGTAGAAAAGATCAATGGTAGCAGCTGGTTGTCCAGGTTTATTTTACCTTTGCTCACAAGTGCTACTGAACATTGCCAACAAGAAAGAGATTTGGCATTTGCATTTTGGCGTAATTGGGAGTTTGATGAGGTGCACAGGTAATATGTCATGTCAAGTTTATTTGTATAGCCCTAAGTCACAAGCATGTCTCAGAGGGCTTTACAGAGAATATGTCTACTTAAGTCGAGCTAAGCACTATCAATATAAACAGGATTGAACAACTTGATTGAACTTATATTAGAGGGGAGGGGGAGAGAATGGGGAGGGAGGGGGAGAAGAGAGAGAGAGCAGAACAAATAAGCTATACTGGGGCTGGGCCAGTAGCGGAGCGTACACCGGGGCAGAGGGTGCGCCCGCCCCGGGGTCCACTCATCAGTGGGCCCCCATCAATTTTTTTTTTTTTTTTTTTTTTTTTTTTTGCATGCCAGGCCAGGCCAGGCCTGAGTGTGAGAGCAATTCAATCAATAGACAATAACATTGGTGTGTTTAAAATGAGATATTCCACTAAATATGGCTAAAACAGATGCAAAAAAGGCAAATTTTTCTTCGCAGCCGGCCTTAATTGAATTTTTTTTTTTTTTTTTTTGGGATGGGGGGCTCCTCTAAGAGCTTCGCCCCCCCTGGGCTGATAGGGTCGCTCCGCCCCTGGGCTGGGCGATACGGTTGAAATCAATATCACGATAATCACAGTTTCGATACCAATGTATACAATGTGGTTCATGTAGGCAAAGCCACGTTTAGTAATCCAATTATCATATATTATAATTACCTGGCAATTGTCATCATGATAGATACCACTGAAAGACAACAAACGATAGTACTGAAGTATGGCCCAGCCCTCGGGCATACAGCTGTTACTCATTTCGCCCGGCCACTCCGCCGCGTTTACAGTTATGGGCAGGGATTTCCTGGATTCCCATCACGGCCCTCGCAGTGTTGTTTAGTGTGAAGGCCCTTGCAGTGTTGTTTAGTGTGAACTCTAACATCAAGTCTTTAGATTCCCCCTGGTCACAATAATGCCCCCAAACTCATTGCAACGACTCAAATGCCCCAAGGTCTCCTCTACCTCAGGCTCATGGCTGTGTTGCATTATGTACTGTGCTAAGGAAGTTTGTTCACCTCAGACGTTCTACTTTGTTATACAGGAAAGACAAGGGAGAACTTTGGAATAGCAAGCAACACAGGTCAGGAGCTGATGGGGAACCTGCAACATCACCATCAAATGGCTTGCACGCCATTCTGATTCTCATTTAAGCCAAAATAATTTCTCATTTTTATGTGGGTTCTCAGCTTCTGGTACATTTGTTGGCATTTAATTAAAAGCCAGGTTTATGTGTACAACTTCCCATGTGTATCCCCCACTCAACCCTGATGTGTCAAAGCAATCTGAAACTCGCTCTTCCTCTTAAGCAAAGCAACCAAAAGCACAGTAGTACGGAGTGGTGACAGGACAGTTATTTTAATGAAGATTTCACATGTAAGCTTGAGATTGTGAGAATTGAACTAATTGGCTTGAAATGTCAGACCAAAGCCGTGTAGGCAATTTAGAAGGGTTGCAGACAGCATCATAAAAAAAAGACTACTGTGCATGATTCATCTCATAATGCTCTTGATTTTTGTTCAGTGTGAACTCTTGAGCTCTTTGTCAGCATATCAACAAAATGAAATCATCTGTCACCTCTTTGACTTCAAACACACACTTAATTACTAGAGCATCGTATCGACTCAATAACCATTCTCCCACAATACTTAGGATCTTCCAGTAAGGGAATTCTATCGCTCCCACACTCAGTAATGCCTTTAACCTCTTTCCAACCTCACCGTATGAAAGTTGTACTTGTATTCCCACCCAACATTCGCTCCAACATCTCTGCTCGGGACAAAACGGGGACTCAACAAGCTTGATATGTAATCATCATTACTGAGCCTATTCTGCTGGTCATGAATAGATAAACATATCATCTAGTGCAGCCATGAGAGTGTCGAGTCAAAATTGGTAATCTTGTTGTTTACTTTGTGATCCAGCTGCGTGGCCCATCACAGTTTAGTGAGAATACCAATTGGACAATGCAAAGAATTTCAAGTTGTAAAATATAGATGATGCCAAGAGTTGAGGTTTGTTGCCAGTTGGAAATTGTTTCCGTCTATATGCAAATTGGCGTCTATATGAAATTGCCGACTCTTATGTGGCTCTGTTGATCTTCTCACAGATGGAATACTTGTCTCTTGTCACTGAATCTTACAGTTGTTTTTTGATTAGTGTATGCACACTAAAAGAGTCAAAAGTATGGACATGCATTTTACTTTATTTGAGCTATTTCTCACATTTTAAAATAATAGTAAAGACATGAAGTAACACAAATGGAATGATGCAGTGACCACCTTGAGCCACCTTTTGCCTTGGTGGCTTTGGAACGAAATTCATACATACTGTAGGCATCAACTTCACTATTTATATTTATCTAAAAAAATAACTTCAATCATTTTGAAGCCCAAGCCTTTAGATCAAAATGGCTTTAACATCATGAAAAATGTTGGGATTGGGGTTGCGTGTGTGTGAGAGAGAGAGAGAAAGAGAGTGTGTGTGTGTGTGCGTGCGTGTGCGCGCGCGAGAGAGAGAAAGTGAGTGTGTGTGTGACTGTGAGAAAGAGAGTGAGTGTGCGTGTGTGTGTGTGTGTGAGAGAGATTGCAAAGGATTAAAGTAGAGAGTCTAGAAGAAAAAGGAGAGTGAATGATGCTGAGCATTTCCTTTGGTTGTAAGCCCACTCGCCACCTACTGTTGTGCTGGCTCAAGCACTGGCATAGAGGGGCTGACTGGCATGTCTCGGGTGTGTTTTGGACAAGAGCTGCCTTTTTAGTCTGCGTGTGTTCGAGGTCTCTCGATGGGAGAAGCCTTCACGAACGCAACTCTGCTCTGCTCATTGTCTAAGAAGCTGACCCTTTACTCTGATCTGTTCTGCATCCAAACCAAGTGTGGTAGAAGATAAGTTGTTTTTCTTCTTGAATCATTCTAAGGCGTACAAATTTGAAAAGCACTTACAAAAACAGCTCTTTTTGCATGATCGACCACTTATCCTTCAGTTTCCATTCAGTTGCCCCGCTAATGCGTTTCTGTCATCTATTTCGGTAACATCTGACGTGTCCTGTAATCACCTCTGCAAAGCCCACCGCTGATGCTGGCCAGAGGTCGCTGATTACAGGTCTCTGGGCCTTTCGGGGGCTGTTTGATGTGTGTGTGTGTGTGTGTTGACATGCCTCATGGATGACTGCACACTCACAGTATTGGGGTATGTCACTGTCCAGATTTCTCAGTATTGTCTTTTATTCCAGTTAGGTGGTAGTGTCTAGAAGTGTCAGCACTGGCTGTATCACATAATTACAATTCTAAGGTTGAGGGACCACAATGTTGCTGGTTCAGATCCCTCAGCCAGCTGAGAGAACCCGGGCTGGGAAAATGCATGAGTATCGCTCTCTCTTATTTGAACTCTTCTTACTGTAAATCTTACCGTAACTTTAACTCTTAGTAGAACCAGTGGAAGACTGGTTAGACAGGGTAGACTGGGCAGTTCCTTGGTGTGACGATTGGGTGCTACTAGAAACCTCTCTCTCTCTCTCAAAAAAAAAAAGTTCAAATTTTTCTCCCCAATTATATTTGGCCAATTCCCCCTGCTTTCTCGGCCATTGCTCCACCCCCTCTGCCAATCTGTGGAGAGCCGTAGACATGCTTCCTCCTATACATACAGTATGCAGTTGCCACCCGCTTCTTTTCACCTGACAGCGAGGAGTTTCACCAACAGGATGTAGCATGTGGGATAATCACACTATTCCCCCTAGTTCCCCTCCCCCCAAACAGGCACCCCGACCGACCAGGGGAGGCACTAGTGCAGCAACCAAGACACATAGGCTACATTCACACAGCAAACCTTAGTGCTCGAATCTGATCTTGTGACTCAGGTCAGTCTTTTTCATGACTGTGTGAGCAGTACAAGTCACATTGAAAGTGACTTTTTTAAAGATGACCTGGGCTACTTTCAAATGTGGAAAAACATCAGATTCGAATCTGATGTTTTGGAATGTGACTTTGGTGTGAACAGACATCTGGCCCATATCAGACTTCAATGTGACTTTTACATCATTCCAGAGCGACATTCGTCACTATTCTGCGCTGGCGGGAGGAGGGAGGACCATGCGGGCAGATTGTGATTACAAACATGGAGGACAGCTTCGAGGGAGGTCAGTGGAGGGACAGTGATGTTTTAGACCTTATAATTATTAGCAAGAAGTAGCAGCTATTGCTCCACAGAAAGCCATCATTAAAATTTTGGCTCTCTTTCTCCTCCTCCTCGCTATCATCTGCTCCTGTATTCGCTGGCTTCCACTGCATAATAACTTGTAAATTAAACCGTAAACAACAGATGAAACAACATCATCAGCTACCGCTATGTTTACTGCAGTCTTCTTCCGGGTTTACGTAGAACTGCGTGTGACGTTATTGTTGTTCTTTGCACATGCGCGTCACTTCAGGTCCATGATCTGTTCACACCGGAGTCTGATATGGGCCACTTTTAAAAAGTCTGTGTGAACAGCCACACAAACAATCTCATCTGATCAAAAAATCTGATTCGAGCACTAAGGTTTGCTGTGTGAACGTAGCTTTACTGTACTGTCATGACTGACTTTAGCATTTCACCTCTGCCAAATGTGGTAATTCTGAAGACATTTTCTTTCATTTGTGGGACCTCTGCTTTATTAGACAGTATAATGGAGAGCGACAAGAAAGATGAGAAAGAGAGATTGAACGCACATCATGAGTTGAGCTTGACCACAGCATTCTGAGCGCATGGCCTCAGATCCAACGTGCAACCCCCAAGGGAAATTTTCATCACTCCAGAAGTTTATGGTAGTGTTCAATCGGCACAAAATGGATATCAGATATCTCAATAATGGAAAAACCTACTGAACAACAGTCTGAGGTAATACCATCTATGAAACAATGACATAGGACCCACAGAAACAGTGATATTGTTCTGAAGGACTTGGCTTAGATAGGTCATTTAGAAATGTGCCAGTTTGAGATTTTGGCAGTTTTGAAAAGACTGTATGGTTGGTTTCATTGGAAACCGTAATTGGAGACTGTTAGTTCCTTCATGTTATTGTTCCTGCTGAACTCTTTTGTATCCACTGGCAGAAACATGAATTCAGCTCCCTGGCTCCCTCAAAAATATGTCCATTTATCATTTGAAACACTGACATTTTGACTTTTTTCTCTCTCTCTCTCGATTGAACCTTCTAAATTATCCGCTGACCAACTTTGTTTCAGTCTGGCCACAACTAGATGTCTTCTAATCCCATGAGAGGACAGACGAATGTGTTGACTGTAAATTACTGGTTGTCATTAGGACATCAAACACACTCCTCTTTTTAGTAGAACAACTAGGCGGATAGGACATGAGCTGTTTCCCATATGTAAGATGAAATAATCGTTCCTGAGTGAATAGTTTATGGGGATGTATGGCTTTATTCATACAAGTCATATACCATGCTATAACAAAGATCAAATCTACAACTCGGGACAGGTTTAGCCTTGTATCTGTTAACCATTTATTTGCTTTCTTGCTTTCTGCTGCGATAGTAAAAATAGTTATGGCAACTAACCGCACAGACTTCTTGATCATGATTTCCTTTATGCAATTTTCCCATGCAATTCTAGTTCATACAATTCTGATTTTTCCCTCTATCAACAGTTTTGATTGCCAGTTTTCTCCTTCCTCATCAATGGTATTTTCCTGTTATGCAGTAATGGTGTCAGTCTACAACCTGCTGTGGAGTGTTGAATTCTAGCCCCTAGGCATCAATTTGATAATCAAACTTGATGGCGTTTTGCATCCGCTGTTGTTATACTAATTAAAGGTTAAATATAGCATCAGTGAGTGCAGCTGAAAGTAGTTTGAGTAGATTGAACACAGAATAGTCATTTGGAGTTGGAAGAGCAGCGCTTGAAGCAAAGGAAACGATTTCAGTAAATTGTCCTAACGCACAGAGATGTCGTGTACGGAGAAGTGAAGCGTGTCGTGGCATCAGAAGCGTAAAACGGAATCTAAGTGCTCGTTCTCGCCTTTCAGCTCTCTCTGTCACACTCGCAGACTGGCAGACACATCTACACTTGTAGTAGACAAAAACACGTAGATACAAGCTCATCCGCGGGAGAAGATCTTCTGGAATCTTGGCCAGGAGTGTGCAGCCTCTCCGGCTCCTCTCCTCTCCGCTGATTCATCCCAGACCGTGACATCTTCCTGAGCCTGTGAGGTCAGACGCTGAGCATGTCAGCACTCTGCCGTTATTACAAACCCAGCAGCACCGTCCTGTTGCCTTTAACCAACCAAGGAAATCACTGTGGGTGATTCCTCCTTCTTTTCTGGAGAATTTCATTGCTAAGTTTCGTGGCTTTTTCATGGCATCAGGGTATATTAAAATGAACCATGCTTTAAACATTGAACAAAAATCTAGTTGTGATGTCCTAAACGGCATCTCTCCCACTGGTATTTGTGCTCTCTCCCACTGGTATTCGTGCTCACAGTCTCTTTTAATTGTAATAGATGTATCCAAATCCTGACAAATTCCACATCTGTGTTCTCAATGGATAGAAACGTGTCTTTTACATCCAGTATGTTTATTGTTTACCCAAAGAAAATGTGAGTTGTCCTTAACTGAAGCCCTACAGGTATCCTAGTTAATATGCTGAAGAAGGAGAAGAAAAGGGCCCAGGATGCTGCTGCTCAGGTGGCTAACGTCACCAATAGCGACAGTCTGGTCTCCCAGAATGCATTGAGGTCATCCGCAACGCCGGTGATGGAGGAGAGAAGCACCGACTCCATCTCTGCCGGCTGGGGCGGACCAGCTACTCAGTACAGGAAAAGCGGTATGTTAGCTGTTATCTCTTGGCTTACTTTTCATTTCATTCTCATTTATTTTAAAAGCCCCCAAATGTTGATAGCTGCTGTGCTCTCAGTAATACAAGACTGGCTCCAAATTGGACTGAGATGTAGTTTGGATGTGTGGTATTGCCATTTGCTTCTTCAACTTCATGGCTCTGGTCCTCGAGATCTTTCCAGATCGCCCTGTAGCTTAACCTATCAGTTTCTGCTCATAAAAGCAATCCTCCACGATCAAAGGGACCTATTAAAGCAAATAAAAACTTCACAGTTTGGTGGATGTGGACTCGATTACATGGGACACGCAGTCGACACGCAGTCTTTGTGACGTGGGAGAGGGAATGAATGGGTGATAAATTAGGAGCTGGGGGCAGGGTGCCGAGAGGTGATCTCTCCCGATCGGAATTCCGGCAGCTCTTTGCTTGTGGTCATGCTGATTTTCAATGGGCCAGTCGAGGTCGTCAGTCGAGGTGGTCTTTCGAAACACTTTTATATGCATTGCAAATCCCTGAGTTCAGGATTTTACTGCGTGCTGAATAGCTCGTCATCCCAGAACTCATCATGCTACCCTATTTCTAAACAATGTCATCAGGGAGAGAGCATGCATTTAGGAGTTTCCTCTTGGACGTCACTGAAGTGGCCCAAGTAGAGATATGCCAGCAAAGCAACATTAGACAGTTTGCTATGTTAAACCTTTAATTTGTTGTTGATGAAGAGCTCATGAGTTTAAAACCCATAATACTCAGTGAGACATGAGGCAGAGGCTGGGGGCCAAGAACATTGTAATGTAAACATTAGAAACACTATTCATACCGGACTAGGATACAGCAGCAATCCTTGATCCACTAAAGTTGAGAGAATTAACAACCAGAGGAAGCATCTTGTCAACTGAACCTGAATTGATGAATAACTCTTTTTGTCTTCACAAAACTTGATATTTATTTTAATATGTATATATTTTTACTATTATCAACAAAATAATATCATATAAATAAATAGGGCAGGGCGCCCGGGTAGAGCAGTGGTAGAATTCCTTGCCCGCCATCACAAGGATAGCAGGTTCGAGCCCCCGTGTTGCTTGTTCAGTGGTCCATACAGCTACAATTTCCCATGTCTCTGGGTGGGAAACCGGATTATGTCCTGGTCGCTGCACTAGTGCCTTCTCTGGTCGGTCGGGGTGCCTCTTCGGGGAAGGGGAACTGGGGGGAATAGTGTGATCCTCCCTTGCACTATGTCCTGCCCGGGAAACTCCCCGGTGTCAGGTGAAAAGAAGCGGCTGGTGGGTGTCTGGGTGACTGCACATGTATCGGAGGAAGCAACTCTCCCCAGATCGGCAGAGGGGG